>NW_020954603.1:9361314-9658437 GCF_900497805.2 Vombatus ursinus | reverse complement strand
TACTACTACTACTACCACTACTACTACTACTATTACTACTACTACTACTACTACTACTACCACTACTATTACTACTACTACTACTACTACCACTACTACTACTACTACTACTACTACTACTACTACTACTACTACTACCACTACTACTATTACTACTACTATGTACAGGGACTATATACTAAGCATCTTACAAATATCTCATTTGGTCCTCATAACAGCCCTGGGAAGTAGGTGCTGTTATTATCCCCATTTTGCAGTTGAAGAAACTGAGGCAGACAGAGGTTAAGTGACTAACTCAGAGTCTCACAGCTAGCAAGTGTCTAAGGCTATATTTGAACTCAGGAAGATGAGTCTTCCTGACCACAGGCCCGGTGCTCTGTGCACTACGGCGCCACCTAGCTGCCCCAGACACCTATAGGGACTTTAACAAAGAGCTGTTCAAATATCTCCTCTGATCCTCAGAATGCTGCCGGAATACAGGCAGATACTACAGTGTATTCTTGTCCTCATAAACCTTTCGGACGTAAGCAGTCATTGAGCTCACCAGTGGGCAAAGGTCAGAGATGGTCTTCCTTTTCTTGGACTATCCCAGTCCATTCATCCAATAAATGCTTTTGTATTCCCACTACACCCTGACAGAACACTGTGCTAGGCTATGGGGAACACGGTAGAACAGAATCACGGAATCTAAAGGTTAGAAGCAACTTGAGAGATTGTCTACTCCAACGCTCTCCCAGAGGCAGAAACCCTTTCTATTAAAACATTGCTAAAAAGCGGTCACTCAGCCTCTGGTTGAACACTTTGCATAATAGGGAGGTGTACAGGAAGAGACAGGATAGTCACTTAGGGGGGATTTCAGAGAAGGAATTAATGAATTGGGCCCCTGGGGGACCAAGAAGGGAGAAATCCAATACATTAAAGCTTGCTTCCAATCTTTTTTGATCTAGGAATGTAAAGATAAAGGAAAGGGTGAGTGAGCAATTAAACATTCAATTTAAGTTATTTAGGCAATAAATGGAAAATTCAGGCAAATGAAAAGCACGCCTAATAAGCGACCGAATTATTCAAACTAACTGGATGATTGCCTAACTTTTTTACTTTTTGCTGTTTTGGGCTTTTTTTTTTTTCAGTAGCCATACAGTTTACAGTAAAAAAAAAAAAAATACACAAGAAAGCACTTTTACAGATCTTAATGATGTGATTTTACACCAGGTTTTACAAAGATCTAGAACTTTCTATGATTATTTTAACAGACTATGAGAGACTAGACCTCACCAAGCCCAGGTGCTGCTGCTCCCAGCTCAGGCTCTGCTATAGACTGCAGATGCTGGACCTCAGGTGGTTCCACCAACCTTTTGAGGCTCACAAGGTTGTGGCCTGGGTCACTCTTCAACACTCATTCACCTAAGATCAGGAAAGACCAAGCCCAGACGAGCCCGTGACACCCCAAACCACCTCTCTCCTGCAGCCTTCTTCTCATGCTGGCCAACAACCACCCTCCTATGATTTCTCCTCTGATTGGTGAGTTACTCTGTACGCCTCAATTTGACGAAGCACCCACACCAGCAATCATGTTCTCTTCCAATCCAGACCACCCCATGATACCCCAGATGGCTTCTGCACCTTGTCCCTTTCCCCACTAATCCTCTCTGCTTTTCATCTCCCTTTTATGTGTCTTCTCCCACTAGAATGTAAGCTCCCTGAGGACAGGGATTCTTTCTTCGTATTTCTAGTGTTTATCACAGTGCCTGGCACATGGTAAGTATTTAATAAGTGATATGTCTATCCATCTCCCTATCTTTGTCTAAGGATAAAGAAAATAGGCAGAGATGCTGTGTGTTCACAGCCACATGTTAGCGCAGAAGAGATGGCAACTGGAGTTACCTCCTTCTCTCCACCTAGAGACTTACAGCAGTTATTACCTCACTCACCACCAGGGAAGAAACAGAGGTCTAGTGCTCCCATTGGAGCCTTTTTCTTCCTATTCAATTCCAGCTCAGCAGCCCACTAATAAAGGTTTTTCTTTACCACATAGTAAACTGACCAGAAACAGTCTCAGAATACCTGTGCATGCTCTGAACCCTCATTGGACTACTCCATTCTGCACCATCACACGCTTCTAGATGCTTACTCCCCAAAACATCATACATCATTGTCAAGTCCCCCATTACAATAGCTAATGAAAATGTTGTCCAGCTATAGGTCCTGCCTCCACGGGCTAACTGGCCTTGCTGATACAACTGACCAGAAACCAGTCTGCCCGGGCATTGTGGGGAAACAGCCTTCACTGAGTTTATTTTTGAGAATTAGGGAAGGGGGCGTGTGCAAGTTTTCCTTGAGAAGTATCATTCACTTCCATTGACCTGAGAGATGCAACACATCCTCTTTCTCAGTTTCTGCCAAAAGCTGATAAGGGGCCAATAAGCATACACGTCCTGAGCACAGAACAAACAATGCTAACTCCTCGTGATACATTGTCCTGGAAATCTGAACATTGCATGTCAACTCTGATCCAGGGTCATGATCAGCAATCATTGCAAGAATCAGGGGGTTTCCTACTTAATTTCTTTAACCCTCATTTTCCTCATGAGGATCAAATGAGATAATATATTTAAAGTGCTTTGCAAAGGCAACATCTCTATCTAAATGAAAGCAGCGGTTATCTTTCCCTTCAAAGACAAATCTTTTAACTGTTCTTTGGATACAGGATGATGCCTGTCTTTCGATTCCTCCATCAGTCCCAAGGGGCAACTAGCACACAAACTGGAATTGATAAATTCCAAGTCTATTTTTATTAGAATTTCTACAAATAAAAGCACCTGAAAAGTGAACCGTGCTGAAAATTAATTTAAGCCATATGTATTATAAAGAAAGTTTATACAAGAAAAGAAGCATGTGTTTGGGAGAAGGTAATGTTTGTTATGGAATGTCTCTGACATTTCTATTGCTGTCAATTGACATGTTAATCTCTGACAGAGCCTCAACATTCACTTGCCATTTCACATAAAGTATCCCTCCCCCAAACATCCCCCTAGTCAAGGATTTGAGTTGTGTTTTAGATGCCTCAGAAATTTGGGAACGCTTTCACTGATACAAATTGGCAGCTTCTCTGTAATTTCAAGTCAGTTACTGGGGGCACTGGGAGGTTAAATGTTTTGGCCACAGTCATACTGTTAGTAAGTGTCAAAGATAAAAATTGAACCGGGTATTTATGACTCCCGCTCCATCCTCCACACTACATGGACAAATTACGTACATTTGATGAGAGAGACAGAGACAGAGATACAGAGAGACAGAGAAACAGAAACAGAAAAGGAGGAAGAGGGAGAGAGGAGAGAAGAGAAGAGAGGGAGAGACAGAGACAGAGAAACAGAGAGTGCCTAAAAGGTGCTCCCCTAGGCGTTGATCTTAAAATTTCACAGTCAGCCTAATTGTCTGGTGACCAAATGGCTAAGCAGAGTAAATATGGCACACAGTGATGAAGAATGCCACCCACCTGATGGCAGAGAAGTAATTGACTCAATATGCAGAATGGGCTATACTTTTTTGGACATGGCCAAAGTGGGAATTTGTTTTGCTTAGTTATGTATATTGTAACAACAGTTTGGGTTTATTCTTTCTTTTTTTTTCCAGAGGAAAGAAAATGGGAGGGAGAGAAAATAAGTGCTTGTTAACTGAAAAATTATTTTTAAAAACAGGCTTTGGTTTATTTGTGTAATGGAGACTATATCACCTTGTTTACTGGGCAGATAAAGGTATGAGTGTTCAACATACTCAGTGTTTATCTCATATATCAATGACTATGATGATTGGAACACTCAACTATTCAACTGGCACCATTGGCTCAAATGTCCCATTTGACTAATGGCGTTTCCCATCCCGTTCCCTTGTTGTCCCTCCCTGATCAATTAAATCCCACTAATAGGAGTTCAGTCATTAATGCCAACAAAAGAGGTCAAATTCTAAGTTTGAAAGGACTAGTGTGGGGGTGCCATGGCTCCAGAGCCTGCACCTACCTAGTGCAGAGCCTGGCACATAGTAGGTGCTCAACAAGTATTTGTCGAATTGAACTAAATTATAAAAACTTGGCTGCACAAAGATCCGGCATCATGCACAGGCAGGGATCTCAGGACCACGTATAATGAGTGGCTTTGAATCTAGACCAATCCAAAGCTGTGTTTCCAGAGGCAGTAGGCAAACTAGTTGCTTCATTTCAATCTTTCAACAACTTGGTAGGTGGTTATCCAGAATTACTGAGGGAAAAAAAATTCATCACCCTGTATCCAACCTGCTTATGGACCTCACTGGACTTTGTCAACTAGCATTTATTAAATACCTACTGTGTGCCAGGCATTATGCTTAGCACTAGAGATACAAGAAAAGGCAAAAGGCAATCTGATTTCAAAGAGCTTACAGTCTAATAGGAATTTGTGTAGGTTGGCTAGTCCTTGGACAATAGACACTGTCCATCACCTGGCCCAAGTAAATTCCATTGGTACAGGAATACCTTCTAATAACAAACCACAGCCCATCTATTACTTAGTAGCTAAGTCTTTTTTTGTTTGTTTGTTTGTTTTCCTTAGGCAACTGGGGTCAAGTGACTTGCCCAGGGTCACATAGCTAGTAAGTGTCAAGTGTTTGGTCTGAGGCCACATTTGAACTCAGGTCCTACTGACTTCAGGGCCGGTGCTCTATCCACTGTGCCACCTAGCTGCCCCTTGGTAGCTAAGTCTTAGAGAGTTCCTTGTTGTTCAGTGAGGTAGGTAGCCCAGGATGTCTCAGCTAAGTCTCAGAGACAGTGTTTCCAGCCAGGTCTTCCTGACTTCATTAACTACACCACCCTGCTTCTCCAGAGTGACTATTATGTATATGCTTATATGAACATAGAATCCTAAAAATCAAAAAGTGGGCATAGAATTAGCTATTGGCAAGTTGCCATCAGTCACTGTATGCTTATATAAAATTTTTATTGTCAAATAAATTTTTTAATTATGAAATTGATTAATATAGATCGGGGAAATCAGTGTATGCTTATGTGAATATAGAATCCTAAAAATCAAAAAGTGGGCATAGAATGTGCCATTGGCAAGTTGCCATCAATCACTGTATGATTCTATAAAATTTTTATTGTCAAAATTTTTAATTATGAAATTGATTAATATAAATTGGGAAAATCAGTGGTTCTAAGTCCTAGAGAATTTTGAAAATAACATTTTAATGGTTAAAAATGGAAAAGAAACATGTTCTTTATTCTTAAAAACAAAAAAACCTTTCAGAAGAATCTCTACAAGTTAATTTTCTTTATAGTCAAAAGAACAAAGTATAAGAAACATTCTATAAAGATTTTTTTCTCTCTGAGTAATTGAATATGTTATAAAATACAAACGTACCAATGGTCAGCATATTTAGGGCATTGCATAGATTGTTACCACGTACTGAAAGCTTAACGTTCATAAGAAGAGCTATCTGTACTATGTCTTATACGGGGAAATCTTCACTTGATTTTCTTTCTCACTTGAGCGTAATCTCCAGGCCTTACTGGTTATGGGAGATCTACCCCCTCATAATTCCAGAAATTGGAGCACCTGGGTGGTTTTTGAGCCTGCTTTGCAGGTGGGGGGTGAGGAGGAGAAGGGAAGGAAGGACCTTGAAGCTGAGCAAGGCCCTTCCTTCCCCTCCCTCCCCTCCCCTCTGAAGGCCTTGGGCATATTTCCTCCTCCTCCCTTTAGCCAGAGGACCTCTATGTAAGCTTCCAATAGTCTGAAGTACATCCCATTGGTGACTAGTAGTCTCCCCAGAGCAGCTGATGGCAGCTTCTGCATTAGGAGCCACCCAAGTCTTTGTCACTGCCCAATGCTTCAACATCAGAAACAGATATGGTTTTAGCCATGGCAATAGCATTTTAAAAGAGGCATCCTACCATCTGCTCTGCCATTGCACCCTAAGGACCAGGAGACCTTCCATTTAACTTCCAGCCAAAAGTCTCCCTATGGGTCATCTCCCCCATTAGAATGTGAGCTTGGGGAGGGGAGGGCCTGTCCACCTTAACCATTGTATCCCCAGTACTTTACACATAGTAAGCACTTAATAAATGCTTTTTCATTCACTCATCCAACTAAGGCAATGTGGGTTTAGGCCACTTTAAGAGAATCACAGTTTCCAGTAATAAAGAGCTGATAATCCCACTGTACTATGCTGTGGTCAGATTCCCCGTCTGGAGTAATTGTGTTCAGTTTTAGGAGACCCAGGTAAAGGAGGACATTGATAAATTAGAGAGTGTCCTGAGAAGGGTAACGAGGATGATGGCTGAACCAAATGAAGAAAGGTTGGAAGGACTGGGGATGTCCAGGCTGGACAGGAGGAAACTCAAGGGCTTTTTTTTTTTTTAGTTTTTCTTGAGTAATTGAAGGGTGATCATGGGGGAAAAGGGATTAGGATTCTTCAGCTTGGTCCCAGAGGACAAGCAAGTTTAGGGTTGATGTCCGGAAAGACTTTGTAAAAACTTGGCCTATCCCAAAGTAGAGAGGGGAAGGTAGAGGGTTCCATTCAAGCAAAGATTGCATGACCATTCATCAGGTTTACTGTTGAGGTCCTGTCAAATCCCTTCCTACTATGAAATCCTGGGATGGGAAGACCTCAAAGCACAGGGACTGTCTTACGCTTCTTCCTCCCCCACTGTCCAACAGAACACTATGGGGGCAGTAGGTGGCTCAGTGGCTAGAGCACCGACCCTGAAGTCAGGAGGACCTAAGTTCAAATGTGGCCTCAGACCAAACACTTGACACTTACTAGCTATGTGATCCTGGGCAAATCACTTAACCCCAATTGCCTCAAAAAAAAAAAACACAAAACAACAACAACACAGAACACTATGCACACAGTAGGGCCTCAATAAATACCTGTGGATTAGAATATGACAAATTTGCCTTACTTCAGCACCAAGTTCTATGTCTTACAGTAAATCTAAGCCATAAAATGGATTGTTTTTACAGAGCAGTGATTTTCTGCTATCCTACTTAATTCTTTTCTTCCAGATATATTCATAGCTTAATGCATGCATATGGTTCCCATGAATACTAATGTGAATTGCATATGCAAGCTTTTCAGAGAAAATACACCCCCAAATAGTCAGCTATTTAAGAGAGACTGATGCCAAAGAGAGTACACATTCAATATGAATAAGGCCATTGTTATGGAAGGGGACCTAATGACTGATGTGAAATTTAAGAAAATTTCATATTTTTAAATACCTTATTTTATATTCTTTCAAGACCATCATTTCCAATTTAAGGATACCCATAAAGACATACACAGTACAGTGGAAAGAGTACCAGTTCTAGAACCAAAGGACCTAAGTTCAAATCTTCCCTCAGTTCTTGGTAGCTGCATGACCTTAGATAAGTCTCTGAACCATCCTGAGCATCATTTTCCTCGTCTTTAAAATCTAGGGTTAGAACAGACAGGCGGGGAGCTCTTTAGAGCTATATTCACTAAGGTCAGGCTGAAAAGTGTCAGTGGTTTAAAACAAGAAAAAATTATTTTAAAAGATACTCATAGTAGAAGTCTGCCAGGATCCTGGGCAATCATTCCGTTCCAGGGACCCCAAGCCAAGCCCCAGGAGGGATGAATCACAAGATGGAAAGGATGCTGAGGACTTCCCACCACTGAGGTCCCAAAGGAGTTCCTTTGTTTTACAGACACACGGCCTACAGGGGGGGGTAGAATAGAATGGAAAACCCCTCCTGGTTCCGGACCCTTTCAAGTCTTCTTCTTAATTGATTTTCCTTCTAACGGCTTCTTCCATTCCTTCAATTCAGCTGTCTCCAGTCCCCAGGTAGAAGTCTCAAGCTCCATCCTGGACCACTCTCTTCCCTCCTCCCCAATTCCAGCTGCTGTGACCGACCCAGGCAATTTCTAATCATGGCAGGATTCAAGCTGAGTCAGAACTTTTGGTCTAGAAAAGACCTCACTCCCTATTTCTAAAGGGCAAAATTCTTCAGGAAAGGTAGAAAAAAGAAAAAAAAAAAAAATCATGACAACTACAAGGTTTGTTGGTGTCTTCTTCCATCTAGTGGTCAAATTAAAAAATGCAAATTATGTTCACATTTATCTAGCCAATTCAACTCAATTCAATCCAACATTCAGGCATGAGGTATCTAATAGGAGCATTGCCATGAGAATACCAAGACTCAAATTAAACAGTACCTGACCTCAAAGAGGTTACCGTCCCTGTACAGTTACTAAAGGTAGTCTTCCAAAAACATTTTAAAGAAACTATGGCATTACAAAAATATTTATCTTCACAATTATCAACAACCCTTCCTACTTTTGCCAGACTCATACCTTTCATGTATCATTTATAAACCATGATGAAATTGAGTGAATTTTAATTTTTTTACTGTTTTTTATTCATTTATTTTGATTTATCAACAATCACTTCCATAAGCTTTTGAGTTTTAAATTTTTCTCCCCCTCTTTCCCCACCACCTTCCCCAAGATGGCATATAATCTGATATAGGCTCTACATATATATTCCTATTAAATATATTTTCACATTAGTCATGTTGTAAAGAAGAATTGGAATCAGTAGAAGGAGCTACAAGAAAGAGGAAACAAAACAAAACAGAAAAAAAGAGCAAATAGTGTGCTTCGATCTGCATTCTAACTCCACGGTTCTTTCTTTGGACGTGGATAGCATTTTCCATCATGAGACTTTTGGAGATGTCTTAGATCCTTGCATTGCTGAGAAGGGTTAAGTCTATCTTAGCTAGTCATGGCACAACATGAATTTTAATTTTTAGTTAAATGTTTATTACCTCATTTTGTTTAAAATATGAGTGTGAATGATGGATTCAAACCAGTATTTTTTAATAAATTCTAGAAAATTATATCCAAGATAAATTTCCATTTGGGGCAAAATGAAATACTCAAATAGCTGACAACTTTCATGAAATGCTAAAGGAAAAGTGGTTTTCATAGGAGTCTAACTCAGAACAATGTGAGAGAGAAAAAAACAGCTGTCTTTGGAAGGGCATAAGGCAGTAATATAAGATACAATGTATCAAATGCCGTCCTTTCAACCTATTGTCCCTGAGGGGTAAAGGGTGAACAGGTGCAATAGCTTCATTAATGTAACAGAAAAGTTCCTTTAAGCAGGTGCAAGCTTTTGACACTCAGGAGACTCCTGACCCCCAAATACCTTTAATAATAGTTACAGAATTTGGGGAGTTGGAAATTGGAATGGGAACAGAACTCAGGGATCATCTAATGCAACCTTCTACCCATGAAGCAACCCCTTTATTACCCTCCTGGCCCCATTATTGACTTCATGGATTTCAAAACCACATCTCCTCTGCTGCTAAACATGAACCTGTCCTGCAACTTCCCTGAGCACCTGGGACCTCCTAACTTTGAAATACCCCTCCTCAGGGCCTTGTTCCTGATTTGTTGGACTTTAAAACCACATCCAGGGGCAGCTAGGTGGCACAATGGATAGAGCATGGGCCCTGGAATCAGGAGGACCTGAGTTCAAATGTGGCCTCAGACACTTGACACTTATTAGCTGTGTGACCCTGGGCAAGTCACTTATACCCATTACCTAGTCAAAACAAGATAAAACAAAACAAACATTGGGGTAGCTAGGTGGCACAATGGATAAAGCACCAGCCCTGGAGTCAAGAGGACCTGAGTTCAAATGTGGCCTCAGACAGTTGACGTTTACTAGCTGTGTGGCCCTGGGCGAGTCACTTCACCCCATTGCCTAGCAAAAAAAAAAAGAAATTAAAAAAAAAACCCCACATCTTGTTCTAGGTACTTTCATTCCCCTTCCTTTGCAGCTCTATTTATGTGTTGTCTTCCCATATTAAAGTGTAAGCTCCTTGAGGAGATGAACTGTCTTTTTTTAAGCTTTCAATTGTTTTATTTTTAGTTCTTTTAAATATGTTTTGATACAACAAAGATGTAAAATAATATGCTAATGAAATCTGGATTTAAATTTTATACCAAGACAATATTAACTAACTTACAATGATTATCTTTCTTTTTGCTTGTATTTGTATCCCCAGCACTTAGCGCAGTGCCTGGTATGTAGTAAGTGCTTAATAAATGCTTGTTTCCTTTCCGGACCTCTAACTAGCAAAGGGTGATTAGGATTGTGCCCCAGGGTCTTAGCATCCAGGAAAGGATTCCTCCACCCCATTATCTACACACCAAATGTTCCCCCACCAGCCCATGTGGTTCAACTGCCCCTATAAACTTGCTGAGCTCCAGGCCAGCCCCCATTTCTGTGATAGCCCTATTCCAGGGACTGCTTTCCCCCTCTGCCATGCCCTTCTCCACACTTCATGGGTCAAAGATTGACAACTGAACTAAGAGGCAGATGGAGCCACAATAGTCTGTGCTCTGTCCTTCCACATTCTGTCTCTTCCTCCTGGGGGCCATCTCCAGTTGTCCTGATCTATACCTTACCACTGCACCCAGATGACTCTGGAGGAGAGAGTGAGGCTGGTGACTTTGCACAGCCCTGCCCCACTTAAATCCAATTCACTTGCAAGTCATGGCAGCATCTTCCTGATATCATGGTCCTCTTCGAGAATGAAGGACAAACAGCCCCACACCTGAATTTGTCCCAGGCAAAAGAGAATTCATGACTATGCCATTCCCCTTCTCAATAAACTCCTAACGCTTCTAGGATTAAAGCTCTGCCCTCAGTATATCCTTTACGTGTGACTGCCCAGCCTCTATCTCATTCACTATCCCCCAAATCAGTCCATTCTCTTTCAGGACAACTTTTATTATAAGAAGACTTTCCCTTAGTCTCTGTCCTTTTCATATAATGCTCCTGGTTTTATTTTCTCATGTTAAAAAAATGCATCTAATCCTCTTTGAATATGTCCTTCAAACACTTAAAGACACTTATGACCCCTTAAGATTTCAGTTTAAATATTCCTACTTTCTCCAACAAATTATTCTACAACAGGATTTCCAGACATCTCATCATCATCTTCCACCCATAGTCCTCCCCATATGCACAGAAGGGAAAAAGGTAAATTTTCTCAACGCTTTACCAAGCCAAACTTGGTTCACACTTAGGTATCCCAATTTGCTTCGATTGACCTTATTTGATGGTCATCTACTTAATTTCCAGGTCTTTGCTGCTGAAGGAAAAAAAAGTATTGTTCAAGGAGTTTTATATGTATGCGACCTTTAAAAACATCATCACAAACACTTTTTCAAAGATTTTTAAAAACAGTTTTAATAAGGGGCCAACAAGACTCCCGTCCTGAGAGTGCATATAATATGCTCTATCTGCTGCAATAACACTTTAGAGGTGTGGTGAGCCTGTGTTGGCCCTATGATTATGGCAGAAGGAAGCAGGGAGTGGGGGGAAGGCAAAGAGCTACAAAAATGCTATGAGACCCTTCCTATAAGCACCTCTAAGCTCTCAATTAGGTTTAGTTCAAATGATCACTAGTGACGTGCTACAGGCTGCATCGCCAACCTCCTACCTTTCTGGGGGTTATTTATCATTTTAAGTCTCCTCTGCCCAATCTTTTCCTCTGTAAAACAGTCATATATCTCCTATCAGGTTTTCCTTTGACATATCTGAAGACAGATGAAGCTTGTTAATTTTTAATATTCACAAATATTATATCCACAGCGTGACTAAATGACCAAAACGGGCTAACTCCCCACCAATCCTACCACCATGCAGTTGGAAAGTATGTAGCTACCCATTCTCACCACTAGATGGCACCAATAAATCTGCTAGGAGACATGATTCTTCCATCATGCTTCTGTAACAGCTTCCCGATTGCTTTCAAGGGCACCTTCATCTTTTCATTCACCAAGATTCAAAAGCTCAGGCTCATCCTGGACTCTTCACTCTCCCTCACTCCACATACACAAGCAGTTCTATCATTTCTATCTCTATAATGTCTTGAGCGTGCATCCCCTTTCTATCATACAAAGAGCCTGATTGTTGTTCAGGCCTTTGCCACTTGACCCCAGGTATATTACAATGGCCTACTAATTGGTCTCTCTGCTCCAACCTCTCCCCATGCCAACCCATTCTCTACACTGCTGCCAAAGGGATTTTCCTATATTTCACTCAACAGGGAAATAGAAGGGAAAGGGGAGAAGGGAGAAAGGGGAATTAGAGGAAAGGTAAATTGAGGCAGGGTAGTTAAGTGGCACAGTGGATAGAGTGTGGGGCCTGGAGTCAGGAATACTCATCTTTCTGAGTTCAATTCTGGCCTCAGACACTTCCTAGCTGTGTGATCCTGGTTCAATGTTTCATTTATGTCTGACCCTTCATGACCCCATTTGGGGTTTTCTTGGCAAAGGTATAGAGTAGTTTGCCATTTTCTTCTCCAAGGGGTCCATTTTGCCAGACCAGACGATCAGAAATTAAGTGATATGCTCAGGATCACATAGCTAGGAAATATCTGAGGCTAGATTGGAACTCAGGTCTTCCTGACTCCAAGCCCAGTGCTGCAGGCACTGAGCCACATGCTATCTCCAGGTTAAGTGACCCTGGGCAAGTCACTTAACCCTGTTTGCTTCAATTTTTATATCTGTAAAATGAGCTGAAGAAGGAAATGGCAAACCACTGCAGTATCTTTGCCAAGAAAACCCTAAGTTGAAAAAGAAAAGAAAAGAAAACCCTAAATGGGGTCATGAAGAATTGGATACAACTGAAAACTACTCAACAACCACAAAATTAAGGCAAGGATTAGTCCTGAGCAAAACAAAACTCTAACAAAAAATGTGAAAAATACTTATAGCTCTTTTTGAGGTGGCAAAGAGTGGAAATCCGAGGGGTTGCCCATTAGATAGGGAATGGCTGAACAAATTTTGGTATATAAATGTGATGGAATACTACTGTGTTGTAAGAAATGATGAAGGGGATGGTTTCAGAGAAACCTGAGAAGACTTGTATGAACTGATGCAGAGTGAAGTGAACAGAACCGGGAAAATAATTTAGAAGATGACAATAATATGGTAAAGGCAAGCAATTTTGAAAGAATTAGAAACTCTTATCAGCATTGTTATCAAGCACAATTCCAGAGAACTGATGATGAAACATGCTATTGTCCTCAGGACTCAGAGTGCAGAATGAAACGTGTGTGTGTGTGTGTGTGTGTGTGTGTGTCCAATTTTTTTTTTGTTTGACTACACATATTTAAAACAAGGGTTTCATTTTTCTTTCATTCTCAGCTGGCAGTAGAGTGGTGTTGGGAAGAGAAGTCAGATTTTTGCTGACTGAAAAAAAATGTAATTTTAGAAATTAACCAAAATTTTAGAAACTAACCCAAAAAAAGCCCAAGTCTGACCATGTCATTCCCCTTCTCCATAAACTCCTAGTGCTTCTAGGCTCAAACTGAAATTCCTTGGTTTGTCTTTTAAAACTCCTTACAACCTACCTTTCCAGTAAAGAGAGTACTGGGCCTGGAATCAGGATAGATTTGAATCAAAATTCAAAACTAGCTATATAACCCTGGGCAAGTCTTCTTATCTCTATTTGCCTCAGTTTCCTCATGTATAAAATGAGAGTGATAGCAGCACCTATTTCCCAGGGTTTTTGAGAAGATCAAATGAGATAATAAATATTATTTATTATCAATTAATATTAATTAAATATAAATATTAAATATAAATATTAAAGTGCCCAGTGCCTAGCACATGGTAGGTGTCATAGAAATGTTAGCAGTTGTTATTATGATTTTCCATGTTACTTTTCTCCCGGCTGTCTACAATCCATCCATATTGGCCTATGTGCCATCTCCTCAAACAGGGCTCTCAGTCTCTGGTCTATGTACTTGACCTGCTGTCTAGAATGCTCTTCCCCGACACCTCTGCTCCTTGAAATCCCCGGCTTCTTCAAGATTGACTCAAGACATATGAAGTCTTTTCTGATCCCACTCCAAAGCTGCTTGTGCCCTCCTTCCCAAAACTTCACTGCATTTTTTATCAAAGTGGACTTGGAGTCAGGAAGACCTGAGTGTGAATCTTACCTCAGACACTTACTAGCTTTACACCCCGGGTTAGTTATCTGACCTTGGTATGCCTCAGTTTCACCTTCTTTAGAATGGGGATAATAATAATAATAATATCACCTACCTCCCAGGAGGAGCAAATGAGACCATATTTGTAAATCACTTAGTGCAGTGCCTGGCACGATGGATTAATTGATTGACTGAAAAATTTCTAATTGGTTTCTGTACCTCTAGTCATTCCAATACATCACTCATTTTTCCATCTAATTCCACTCTGTTCTCCCTCAGGAGTCAGTCCTTAGTGACCAAGCTAGCTTAGAAGATATCATCTCCTTGGGAATTTTGAATAGTTGGTAAGAAGGGAGCTTCAGTTATCCTGTTTTTTAAGTTTCTTGATTGAAACCATTTGTACAACGCAGCCTGGCTTCTCTTAACCTTCAGGACTTCTGGCTGCATAATGCACCATTTTGTTCTTTGAAAGGGTTTGGGCTTCCAGCTCAGGAAGCAAGAAGATCAGAGAAAGGGTCAAGTACTGTGGATTGAGCCTTCTCTCATATCCACTCCCTTCTCTCCTCTGACCCTGCCATCATCCGGGTGCAGACTCCCATTGCCTCATCCCTGGACTTTTACAATAGCCTGCTTTGATCTCCTATTTAAACCTCTTTCCACTCCAGTCCATCCTCCACCCAGCTGTGAAGTTGATCTCCCTACAATTACTATTCAGTACACTCCAGTGGCTCCCTAGTACCTCCAGGATCAAATAGAAAATCCTCTGTTTGGCTTTTAAATCCCTTGGTGACCTGACCCTCTCCTACCTCTCCAGTCTCTTTACACCTTACTCCCCTCCATGTAATCCTACGACACTGGGACACTGGCCTCTTTATCATTCCTCCATCATCTCCTGTCTCAGAGCGTTTTCACTGGCTGTCCCCGTGCCTGGAACTCTCCTTCTTCATCTCCACCTCCAAGCTTTCCTGGCTTCCTTCAAGTCTCAGCTAAAATCCCACCTTCTATGAAAGAAGCCTTTCCCAAGCCTCCTTAATCTTAGTGCCTTCCCTCTGAGAAGGCACCAATCCGTGCTCTCTCTATCTTGTCTGTACATAGCTGTTTGCAGGCTGTCTCTCTGTATTATATGGGGCCTAATAAATGCTGAATGACTTACTGGATCCTACCCTTTGTGTTTCAGTAAATTCAGATGCCCCGTCAGAATGGAGGACCGATTCTGAGAAATCAGGAAAGTACAGCGTCCTAGACAGCAGTGGGTAGAATAATTGATGAATCAATCTTTTTCTGTCCCTTACTCCCAACCTGAAAGGGTGTTGAGTAGGTCAGTTTGGTTCCACCTAAAGAGGAATGAAGGCTGGGGAGAAGGGAGGGCAGTGTATATGAAAGGGAAAGAAAAAACTGGGAAGGTTTCTACAGAGCTGATGTTTGTGCCAAAATTGTAAGGAGGACTCAGTTGTCACGGCTGGGCAGGGCTTGGGAGGAGCTCATCTTCTTGGTAGGAGAGAGTCCTTGCACCTTCAGCCTGTCACCAGGACAATGAAAATGTTGCAGAAATGGGTTTCCATTTGGGCCTTCTCAGGTGAGCTGCTCAGGTGGAAACCCCGCCTAGTTATACAGGTCTTCTCAAATACCTCTGCCGAGTCTACGTTCTATGTGCTGTCTCCAGGTGCTTCTTGCAGATACACTCTTTGGCCACAAGAGATTGACCCAAGAGAGTTGTTGTTGTTATTTTTCCTTCCTTTTTCAAAGAGGACCTCCTGGATGTTTCCAGGAGGATGTCTTGACTTGCATTTAATTCACTTAAAATCCACTTAAATTGGATTTAAGTGAGGCAGAGTCGCAGAGGGTGTCAACCTCACTCTCTTCCAGAGTCATCAAAGTCGAGTGGCAAGGCAAAGTCAAGATGACTGAAGATAGCCCGGGATGCAGTGGATGATCTTGATGTCTCTTGGACATCTGACCAAGTTCTAAGTGGCCCACAGCACCTCCTTCAGCTGAACATGCTACACCTTCTTGGAGCCACAGATGAGAACTGGGAGCCAGGTAGACACCAAAGGTGGGTGAATAGCTCTGTACAAGGCTCAGCACGACCTCACATCAGAGATGCTAGTCCTCCCTGAATGCGCCATATCCCCCAAGAGAGTATTGAATAATGGATGAGAGGCATAGAGAACAGCATGGACAAAGACTCAGAGGTGGGAACCTAGAGGGCATTTATGGAGCACAGAGAGTAGACTACTTGGTTATAGTGTATACCAATGGTGCCAACCAAACTCAAACAGAAGCAGGAGTCACTGAACCATACATTGGGATCCCTCAGACCACGCATTGACTTAGAAAACCATACCTGTGGTTTTATTTGTTTGTGAATAAACATGAGATAGAGGTATAGTAAGGTATAAAATGGATAATTTTTATTACATTAAAATTTTAGAAGTTTTCATACAAATAAAACCAAAGTAGCCAAAATGAAAAGGAACTAAATTGAGAGTAAAATTTTATAAACAGTTTCTCAGATAAAGTTCTCACATCTCCAATATATAAAAACTCTGTCAAATTTATAAGAATATGAATCATTCCCCAATTGATAAGTAGTTAACATTTATAAACAATCAGTTTTTGAAATGAAGAAATCAGAACTATATATAATCATATGAAAAAATGCTCTAAATCACTATTGATTAGAGAAATGTAAATTAAAACAATTTTGAGATATCATTTTATATCCTATCAGATTGGCTAAAACGATAGAAGGAGAAAGCAACAAATGTTGGAGGGGATGTGGAAAAATTGGGATACTAATTCACTGTTAGTGGAATTGTGAATTGATCCAACCATTTTGGAGAGCAATCTGGAATTATGCTCAAAGAGTTATAAAACCATGTATACCCTTTAACTCAGAAATACCACTATTAGGTCTGTTTCCCAAGGTGATCAGAACCTACATGTTCCAAAATATTTACAGCAACTCTCCTTGTTGTGGTAAAGAACTGGAAATTTTGGGGATGCCCATCAATTGGGGAATGGCTAAACAAATTGTGGTATGTGATTGTGATGGAATACTCCTGTGTTATAGGAAATGATGAGTTGGTTGATTTTTAAAAAACATGGAAAGATTTTCATGAAATAATGAAGAAAGAAATGAGCAGAACCAAGAGAACATTGTATACCATAATAGCAATATTGTTCTAAGAAAAATTTTGAACAACTAAGTCATTTTGAGTATTATAAATACTCAAATCAACTACAAAGGACCTATGAAGGAAGATGCTATCCACATTCAGAGAAAGAACTGATAAATGAAAGTACGTATAGTATGGTTTTACATATCTTACATATTTGTGTCTAATGGTAGCCTCCGCTACGGTCAGTGTAGGGAGGAGGATGGAGGGAGGGAGAAAAAAAAATAAAAAGTGCACAACAAAGAACAAAAGAAAATCTAGAAGGAAGCACAGAAAAACATTGTAGTTTTGAAAATATGCATAGTATTTATTATATAGTTTTTTTTAAGTAAACAGTATGGAATGGAAATTCATGGTTTTATATTGAATCTTTTTATGTTGCACTGTGTACATAGAAATGTTCTCTTTTTTTGCCTTTTTGTATTAAAGTTTAAAATGAATAAAAATTTTAAAAAACCATATGTGTTTATATATTTTGTTTTTAAAATTTTCAGATAGGAAATTAAAGTTAAAATTAGTTAGGAGAGGCAGCCAGGTGGCTCAGTGGATAGAGCACTGGCCCTGGAATGAGGAGGATCTGAGTTCAAATCCAGCCTCAGACACATAACACTTACTAGCTGTGTGACCCTGGGCAAGTCACTTAACCCTAATTGCCTCACACCCAAAAAAAATTAGATAGGAAATTAAATCAGATATTAAAATCAAATAGGAATTACATTTTAATCTGGTTCAGACTGCACTCAGGAGTGCCATGGGCCCTAAGGCCTCTGGTGTTGGAGTCTGTGAAGGAAAGTCATTCTAGGAAAAATATGGTACTAGATTGTGAAGGGTCTTAAGTAGCTTTTGGATCCTGACTCTCGTCATCCAGGACCAAGCACAGATCCTTCAGGTACGTCCTTGGATACCCCCTGCCACATTGGCATTGATCCTTTAAACACCACTCTGGATCTGGCCTTTCAACAAGTTGTGAACCCATCTAAGTGTACCTAATCCATATCTTTTTATCTTCTCCATAATTGTAGCAGACACCTTATCAAAATCTTGTCTAAAAAAAAAATCTAACTAAAATATAACCACTGCATTCTCCTGTTATTTTAGTAATTCCTTTAAAAAAAAAAAGGCAATGGGGTCATCTGGCATGATCTGTTTTTAGTGAAGCCATGTTGGCTCTTTGTCATCAGTTTCCCTTTCTAGAAACGTATCTCTTTAACGATCCATTAGGCATCTAGATGGTACGGTGGATAGAGAGCATTGGAACTGGAATCAGGAAGACCTGAGTTCAAGTTTGACCTCAGACACTAGCTGGTTGACCTTGGACAAGTCACTTAACCACTGTCTGCCTCAGTTTCGTCATCTGTAAAATGGGGATAATAATAGCACCCACTTCAAGGCGTTCTTGTGAGGATCAAATAAGAGAAAAATTGCAAAGTGCTTAGCACAGTACCTGGCATGTAGAAAGCACCGAATAAATGCTTGTTTTCTTCCCAAAGAGCTTTGCAAACCCCACCCCCTTCCCTTCCCTATCTATACCGTGACTGCAGTTCAGCCCCTCAACTAAGCAATCAACAGGTATTTATTAAGTGATTACGGGGTATTGGGAGCTGTGATAAGATAGGGAGATACTAAGAAAAAAAAGGAAACAAAAATCAGTTGCTCCCCTTCCCCAGCCCCAACCCCTGCCCTCAAGGAGTTTATGTTCTAATGAGATGAGTCTATCTACTAGATGGATAGTTAACTTAGCAGCTGAGGAGGCTTTGACTTGAGAAGCCAGGAAGTTCTGAAGGAGGTAGAGCATTCCAGGCACAGCGCACCACCAGTGAGAATGGTGAGAATGTCACGACCAGAGAGAGGGCAAGGAGGCCAGGGCCAGTGGATGGAAGAGTACATAGGAGGTTGTAAATTGTAAGAAGAATGGAAAGGTTGGGGGTGAGGTTCCTAGGTTATAAAGGATTTTAAAAGAGGGTTTTCTATTTAATCGTAGAGGTGCTAGGGAACCACTCAAGTTTACTTTTTTGTTTGTTTGTTTGTTTGTTTGTTTGTTTTTAGGCAATTGGGGTTAAGTGACTTGCCCAGAGTCACACAACTAGCAAGTATCAAGTGTTTGGTCTAAGGCCACATTTGAATTCAGGTCCTCCTGACTTCAGGACCGGTGCTCTATCCACTGCGACACCTAGCTGCCCCCACCACTCAAGTTTATTGAGTAAGGAGAAGAGCAGGTCAGTCCTATGCTTGAGGAAAATCACTTTAGTGGCTGTGTAGCAGCTAGACTGGAGCAGAGAGAAACTTAAGGCAGGGAGATCACCCCAGCAGGCTAGTGCAATAGTCCAAGCAGGCGGGATGAGGGTCTGCAACAGGGGTGGGGATGAGCAAAAAGCTGCAAAGATGAAGTTGATAGACTTTGGCAACAGTTTGGATATGGGGGTGAGAGAGTAGGGAGCTGAGGATGATGTTTATTCCTGGAACAGTAATGGCTAAGTTTTGAAGTTGGGAGGGTTTTGGGGAAAAGATAACGAGTTCAGTTTTAGATATGTTGATTTTAAGATGTCTATAGAATATGTCCAGTTTGATATGTTTGAAAGGCATTTGGAGATGTGAGCCTGGAGGTTATTATATAATGATTAGATAATAATACGTTATATATTATAACCTATAGGAATCATAGATTTTTAATGTTGTATATAATAAATATATAATAATAGAGAGGTTAGGGCAGGATAGGCAGATTTAAGAATCATATGCATAGAGATGGTCATTAAATCCATGGGAAGTGATGGTGATCACCAAATATAAAGGGAGAAGAGAAAGGGGTCCAGGGCAGAGGTGTGGGGGCACCCAGGGTTAGAGGGCATGACCTGGACAAAGGAGACAGGTAGGAGGATAACCAGGAGAGAGGGGTGTCCTGAAGACCTAAGGAGAAGAGGAGTGAAGGGTGATTCACAGCGTCAAAAGCTGGGGAAAGTCATGGAGAATGGAGATTGACACCAAATGGTGTCAAAAGGATGTGTGAGGGTAAAGAAGGGGACATATTTTAGAGAGATTAAAGATGATGGGGGTTTGGCTACTAACTGGATAGATGGGTGAGAGTAAGGAGTCCAGGTTAGGAACCTGGAATGAAGCTCATGAGACAGAGTAGGGCTGGATGTATAGACAGGGGGCTTATTTGAAAGGAGATGATCATTGAACCCATGAGAGCTGATGAAGCCAAGAAGTTTGTCACTCGATAGAAACAAAGGACAGGACAGAATCTTGGGGGGCATACTGGAAGTGGATAGGGATCTAGGAAAGGAGACTGGGGAGAAGTCAGATAGCTAGGAAGACAACCAGGAAAGAGCAGAGAGGCAGAGGCGGGGGGGTGGGGGAGGGGTGGGGGAGAGGTGGGGGAGAGAGACAGAGACAGAGACAGAGACAGAGAGAGTAACAGAATCAGAGGGTGATCAACGGTGTCAAAGGCTGCAGAGGTCAGAAAAGGGAGAGGCCATTAGATCTGGCAACAAAGTTAACTACTGTTTCCTAGGACCAGACTTAATTGCACTATGTTAGGGAAGGTCAAAACCTTTCCTCCTGTTTGATTATGATCTTTAAAAAAATAAAAACCATTATGGTTTTAAGGTTTCTTTCTACTCTCTGATGCAATGTGAGTCAAAATATGAGTCAAAAAAACTATGATCCACACCCACCTGAAAATGTTTTTTTTTCCTCCTAGTCAATCAATCAATCAATAAACAAGCACTTGTTAATAATGCTTGCCATATGTCAAACATTAGTCTGGATACTACAGATAAAAATACAGAAGAGCTGCAGTACCTAACTTGATAATTTTTCATGGAATGAATGAATGAATGAAAGAATGAATGAATGAATGAATGAATGGACTTCTTATTCTACACATTCACAGATAAGGAAGTAATAAATATATGAGAAAAGCAGTTATTTGGAGGACACTAATTGAAGGATTGGGTGACTCAGGAAAGACCTTTAGAAGGGAGTAGCTCTGGAGTTGAGCTTTGAAGGAAGTTAGATGTCAATGGTGGATTTCTTTATTTACTGTCTGAGGCTGCTTTGCAGGGCACAGCCTGCTCTAAGAAGGGCACTGGCTTCAGCCTCCAGGTGATGGAGGGGGTTGGGGAGTGGAATTTTGCCTGGGTCCTGATTAGATTATGATCATCCAGAGTGGCCTAATGTTAGGTGAGAGGCTCCTGGTCCTTGGTTGAATAAAAATGGTCAAGGACTAGCTCTTGCTGGGCTGTCCTGGGAAAGGTGGGATTCCACCATCTTCCCACCCTCCTACAGGTCAGTGCACACTCCCTGGGGTCACTGCAGCCACTTCTTTGGAGCAAACCAATTTCTCTTTGTAAAACCTTTACTTTCACTACAGCCTCCTGGATTGCTGTTTAAACAACATTTCCTCTTTTCTCCATCTCTGGTCCTAGGCTTAACATGTTGAGTAATAGTAATAATAGCTTACAGAAAATTCTAAACTTTACAAAATCCTCGACATTATCTCAAGATCTGGTTTCACCTCTGACACTTAATATAGTTCTCTGTCTATGAGCAATATCCCTCAAACCTCTTTGGTCCTCAGTTTCTTCATCTGTAAAATTCAAATAATACCCATTGTTCCTACCTCGCAAGCTTGTTAGGAGATTCAAGTGAGATAATGTATGTGAAGTGATTTGCACACCTTACAGTACTGTATTAATATAAGCAATGTTTATGGTCTCCCATATTACAGATGAGAAAACCGAGGCACAATAACCAGGGAGATGAGGAAATGTGGCAAGGAACAGATGTAGGATCCAAATGCAGGTCTTTGGGTTCCTAATTCAGGGCTCTAATCAGTAGCTATTAAGTAAAGTGTATTATAAAAAATGTTATTTTAACGGTATCGGCAAGATGTAGATGGCAACAGAGAGAGATTATCAAATGTATTCAAGGATAGTTTTCCTTAAGCTTTCTCAAGTAGGAGAACTGGTGACATTTTGGGGCTGAATGAATATGGGAAATGAAAAGTATTTTGGGCTGGATCAATGAATCTTCTCTTGGTATTCACTGAGTGCTTTCTAAAGCTCTTCTGGAGTTGGAACAAATAAAAAGTAAAAAGTTAGACTCCTGCCCCTCAGAATTTATCACCACAGCTAGAGAAACACAACTAATTGACAACTGTGCCCAATAATAACTGAAGTTTCTCTGGAGTTTTGTGATTTATACTGCAATTTGTAGGCATTATCTCATTTAATCTTGATCTACACAATAATCCAGACTGCTGAATGTTGTGTCTTTTTTACCAAGGTGAGAATTGAGACTGGAGAGGTTAAATGACCTTGTCACAGGAGCGTGGGATTTGAAAGAAGTCTTTTTATTTGGGGGGGGGGGAACAAACAGGGATCCACACAGCTAATATGTGTCAAGTTTCTAAGACAGGATTTGAACTCAGGTCCTCTTGACTCCAGGGCTAGTGCTCTATCCCCTGTGCCACATAACTACCCTGAGCTGAGGTCTTGATTCCAAACCTTGCCTGATATCCACTTACTGAGTGTAGGGTTATATTTGTGGTTGTGGAGTTAGGAGTCACAATTCAGTCGGTATCAAGAAGGCCCGAGTTCAAATTTGTCCTCAGATACTTCTTAACTTCTGCCTCAGTTTCCTCAGCTGCAAGTTAGGGTTAGCCCCTACCCCCCCGAGTTGTTATGAGTATCAAATGCGAGGATATTTGTAAAGTACCTAGCACATAGTACACACTTAATTAAGTACTAATTTCCCTCCTTTCCATATACATGGTAGAGAAATTCAGAGAAGGGAGAAAACTTCTTGGAGTTATTTGGAAGGGGAGGAGAGAAGTAGATGGTCTTTATGGCAGAAAAAGGACCTGAGCTTTAGGATTTCATAAACTGGTAAGATTTCCAACAGGTGGAAAGAGGAAGAGGAGGAGGTCCTAGGCCCTCTTTAGTGGGAGTGAACAGCCTGAACAAAGCTGTAGAGGGAAAAATGAAGATACTGTGTGTGGGAGAAGGGCCAAAAAAAAGTGGGGGGGGAACACTCTTCCCTGATTACAAGTCCTCTGAGTAGAGGCAGGGTTAGTGTTTGGAGTCATTTGGGGGGGGCGGGGGCTAGGCAATGGGATTAAGTGACTTGCCCAGGGTCACACAGCTAGTGTTAAGTGTCTGAGGCTGAATTTGAACTCAAGTCCTCCCAAATCCAGGGCCAGTGCTCTATCCACTGCTCCACCTAGCTGTCCCAGGAAACCTGTTAGGATGGACCTGGAAAGCTAATATGAGTCTGACCTGACTGTACCACACTATTAGGAGTCATTGTCAGTGATTAGCAGGTGGTAATTAATAGGATGCTTAAACAAGATTGTTTTTTGTTTAGCTAGTGGGTCTGTGAAGTGCTTGATATCTGCTTCTAGAAATGACTTTGTATGGAGACAGAGAGACAGAGATGGGAACAAGATAGAGATAACTCGGTAGGAAGAGAGATAGATGGATTGGTAGGTAGGTAGCTAGATAGGTAGATAGATTGAGAGATAGGTAGACAGGCGGAAAGATACATAAATAGAGATAGGGAGAAACAGAGATAGCTAGGTAGCTAGATGGATAGATAGGTAGATAGATAGACAGACAAGACAGACAGAGACAGACAGATAGATAGGTAGGTAGATAGGTAGGTAGATAGATAGATAGATAGATAGATAGATAGATAGATAGATAGATAGATAGATAGATAGATAGATAGATAGAAAGTAGGTTTCCTGAATTCAAGAACTGTCTCACGGGGTTTGGGAAGTTTTCTATTCCCAATGTAATAATACTACATCTAATAACATCTAATAATAATCTAATCTAATAGCTAAAATTTACATAGCCCTTACTATATGCCAGCCATAACTCTGGAGTGCTTAATAATGATTTCTCCCATTCGACCCTCACAAAACCCTAGGAGGAAGGCGCTATATTCATCCCCACTAACCGAGTGCTTTACCCTTTTAATAGAAGTTGAATTGAATGGAACTACGCAGAACGATTAGTTTGTCTCTCACAAATTCGGCCTCCTACCTCTCTCCCCGTAGGTGGGAGCGGGTGAAAACGGAAAGGAACGACGAAATCGGAGATTTTGAAAGTTACAGGGGGGTTGAATGAGGCAACAAGTTTTTGAATCTGGATTGATTGACTGGGAAAATGGTGCCGTTACTGACAAAAGAAGGTGGAGCCTGAGCTAATGAGCTCCGTTTTAAATGGCTAGACATTCAATTTCCCTAACCCTCTAGCTCCAGTTTGAGTTACTGAGATAAAGAGGGAACGCGTGCCTGCGGATCTGGAGAAGCTATCTTAAGAGAAAGAGAGGTTTTTGCTGGAAGCCGCAGGGGATGTTAATTTCTTTCCTTGCCCAGAACTTGGTTAGGGGGCTGAAGGGCCTGGGAAACCCGGCTTTGAGCCAGGAGCCCAGTTCCTTTACTCAACTTTCTCGGTCTATGCTTCAAGGTCGGCCCTGTGCTAGGCACATAGCAGGAGCTTCATAAATGTTTATTGAATTAAAGTGAATCTTGCCCTCTGTTTTGAAAAGGGTAGGGTGTCTCCATTGATTAGCAAAGCTCAGCTGTATTTTTCCAATTGTCTGCTCTCTTTCCAACTCCAGTTCCAAAATCTCTAGCCGATTCCACCTTCACCTTCCTCCCAGATCTTTAAGACCTGGATCCCTGTAAGATAACCTGAAAGGCTTTTGGCTAGGATCGTGGAGAACTTCTTTAGGGAGGAACTCTGAATTTGGAGTCAGAGGAACGGGGTTCAAAATCTAATACCAAGGCGTGTGACTTTTGAAAAATGCACTTCCTCTCCGGCAGCTTGTTTAAATTTGTCTTATCTGGATTTGGAACCCTCCTCCTACGCTTCCTTCCAACAACTCCTTTGGCGCTTATTTGCTGCACCTGGTCTTGTGCAAATTACTTAACCAGTTTCCCAGTCTGTAAAATAGGGATAATTTGCACTAACCGCCTTGGAAAGTCGTTGTGGGAAAATGTGCTTTTTTGCAAAATTTATAATAAAGTTATTCAGTTGGTTTCTTTTCTTGCACGTTTCTAACATTCAACAAAGATCACACGTGGCAAGATCCAAAAGCGGGAGAAAAATTCAAAGTCTTTAGAAACCTTAAACCCGTTTTTGCAAAACATTCCCGCGGCACAGCTTACCGAAGTTGGAGGGGAATTGCTTTAAAGGGAAGGGCTTGCCAATTGCACCAAATGTAATAAAAATTGTCTTATGCAATTAGCTGCCTCTTTTAAATCACCAAGGGAGTGCTATATTCCGTGTAGTTTTGCAATAAAATTCGCGCCATTCCCAAAAAAATCCCAGCGTCTGCAAAACGACTCTAGGACCACGTGCACGCCTACCGCCACTTTGGACGCGACCTTCGGAAAGGCCACGCCCTCGCATGGCACACGTGATCCAGACAGACCAATGAGCGGAGGGACGCTGCGAGGTCGTCTATAAAAGAGCCTGCACTAGCCGGCTTGCTGCCGCCATTTCGGATGAGCGGTAGCGGCGACGGTGAGCGGCGTAAGTATCCTGCCCCTGCTGGCCCTCCCCATTCCCCTTCCTGGCCTCGCGCTGTCCCAGGGGCCTCTCCGCGGGGAGGCCGCGGCCCTCAGGCTCGACTTCGGAGGGGGTGGCGGGCGGCTCCGGGCCCCTACGGGCCAGGGCGTCGCAGCGCCCGCGGCGGTTGCTGGGGCCGTTAGAGCGGGTGGCGCTGCGCTGGCGGAGCCTCTAGGGGGCTCCGCGGGCGTTGGCCGGGTGGGCCGGGGCTGCAAGGGCGAGGCCTGGCCCCGAGGGACGCGCGCTTCGGCCGGGCTTCCGCTTGGAAGCTGCGGGGGGAGGTGAGCGGGAGTGGGCTGGCGGGGCTCCGCTTCGAGCGCTGCTCTAGGGCAGTTTGCATTCTGCGAGCTATTTGTGGTCTGAAGCTGATACCGCTGCTTAAAAGGGAGGCGGCGGGGGGGGGGGGGGGCGTCCATTGCGGCAACCAGGCCGCAAATGCAAAAAAGAAAAAAACAAAACCCCCAAACCCCCAAACGAGTAATTTCTGGTGGGGGGGGAGGAATGCTTTTAGCTGGCAGGGCCCCTAAGCCGAAGGGCCCGCTCTGCCGAAGAGTGCTTACCTTCCCAGAATCCCTCCAGCTCTCCCAGTGCCCACCTTCTAGCATCTTGACCAATTGGCTGGGTGTAAGGTAAAAGCTCAGAATTGGTTGGATTTCAATTATTTGTGATTTGGAGCATCCTTTAATAGAATGGTCTACTTACCTTGGATGCCAAACTTAGAGAAATTTGGTAGAAACCTTTTCCCCACCTTATTCCGTTGCTTCCCTCCTTATCCTAGGTGCATTAATTTCGTTTGTGCAGAAGCTTTTTAAGTTTTATGTAATCAATTGTCTATCTTAATGTTTATTCCTTATTTTATTACCTTTATTTCTAGTTTTAGTTATTTCATTTAATTTTATTTTTAAAAGTTTAAATTTATTTTAAACTTAAATTTTATTTTTTTAATGTTTTATGTACAGTTTATATTTTTAAATATCTGAAATATAATTTGTTATTGTTTGCTTCTGTCTCTTGCTGAGAATATACAGAGCTCTGAAAGATAACATTTTTTTTTAAATGGTATGATCCTTAACGTTAAGGTCGTGTATTTTGAATTGATTGTAGCATGTGGTCTAAGATACTGGTCTAAGCCAAATTTCTCGCAGACTGCGTTTAATTCAAGTGATAACACATAGAGAATTTTGCATAGTTTTGCAAGTGAGGAGACTGGGCCAGCCAGAGAGGCAAAAGACTGGCGCAGAAGTGGAGGATTTTGGAGTCGGGAAGTCTACCCACTCGGCTTTAGACGTCCCTGACTTTGTCTTGGGAAAGAGGCCAACTAGAAGACTTGTGGTGCTTTCCAGGTCTTAATCTCCGATTCCGTATTCCTTGGTCGTCACAGTGCTCATAAATATGGAAAGGCAAGGTTTAAAATTCAGATTCTTGGGGCAGCTAGGTGGTGCAGTGGATAGAGCACCGGCCCTGAAGTCAGGAGGACTTGAGTTCAAATCCGTCCTCAGACCAAATACTTGACATGTACTAGCGGTGTGACCTTTGGCAGGTCACTTAACCCCGATTGCCTCACTAAAAATAAATAAATAAATAAATAAATAAAGGTGGGATTCTCCCAACTGCAAGCCAGATCAAAAAAGGAGGCTTGCAGAGAGTGTTTTAAATAAAATTGGAAGGGGAATTATTTCTACATTTAGTGGGTGCTGCTCCAGAGAATGTGTTTTGAGATGAGATGAAATTCCAAAATAAAATTTTAATCTTTTAAACAAGTTTCATATCTTGTTGGGTCTTGAAATGTCTACAATGGAGTGACTCTCTTAATGTCTATGATGATACAGGTTCATTAAACACTGAACATATTGAGATCATAACAATCCGTAGAGAATAGATGAGGTGAGCAGAAAAGGGGCACCAGACAAGTACCAAGACACGTCTTTACTATCAAACAAGTATTTCATAGACACCTGTTAGCGATGTGCTAAGCTCTATGCCCCTGTCCTCCAAGAGATCGTTTTGGTGAGAGCTATGGAGGCACAGTATCTACAGATAAGTAAATACAAGGTGCTTATTGATTGGGGAGGGCATCACAAAACCTATGGAAGAGAGTAGTCACTTGCGGGGGGGGGGGGGGGGGGCGCGGCCATGGGGTCTAACACTTATAAAGGTGATGGAATGTCCTCTCCATGAATAATAGCCTTGGGGCAGGAGCTCCCATTCAAACCCTCTTAGGATGTTGTAAGAGGGGAAATAATAGGAAATAAGTCAGGAAAGGAGCCGCATCATAAAGGCTTTAGGGCTGGGACTGTGCTAGTCTTTGGTGTTGAGGAGACACAAAGCGGAGGCCCACAAGCAGATTATATTCTATCACACGAAACGTGTAATTAAGCAAATAGAAAATTTCTACTAGCCAAATTGAGGAGGGGCCTAATAGCTTGAGGGGATTGGGAAAGGTCTCTTGTTATTAGGTTTCTTGAGCATGGTGAGTAACGTTCCAGTGATTTAGCAATATTGGTTTAGCTACTTTTCTGAAAGAATTGGAGAGGACAAACTACAAAACAAGTAGGGAGAGAGGAAATTTTGAACTAGGGTGGTTATGATTCAAGTGTAGTCAGTCAATAGACATCCAGGTGCCAGACTACACATGCCCATATCCCCTCCACTCCCTAGGAACTCTGTCTTCATGGGGAAGACCACAAGCAAACACAAATGTAAAAAGTTGTATACAGGAGAAATGGGAAATAATTAACTGGAAAGGCACTAATGTTAAAAGGGATTTGGAAAAGCTTCCTGTAGAAGGTGGGATTTTAATTGGAAATTGAAGGAATTCATGAGGGAGAACATTTCAGACTAGTGACTATGTCCAGAAGAGAGCACATGGCAAGGAGGCCAGGGACAGTGGGCAGAAGAGTATATAAGGGTTTGTGGGGGGCGGGGGTCCTAGGTTATAAAGGGCTTTGAAAGATTTTATATTTAATCCTAGAGGTGCTAGGGAACCACTCAACTTCATTGAGTAAAGGGGTGACACTGTTAGGCCTATGCTTAGGGGAAAATCACTTGGTGGCCTAGGGGACAATGACAGGGTCACACCTGTATCTGAATGCAATGGAGGGTGTACTGGAATTGGGGGAGGCTTGTGGAGATAGATAACCACGAGGCTCTTTCAGTACTCCAGGTGTGAGGTGAGGAGAGGTTGTACCAGCAGAGTGACAATATCGAAGGGGGGAGAAGTGGGCATAATTGAGATGTTGCAAAGGTAAAAATGACAGACTGGCAACAGATTGGAAGTGGGGAGGGGGTGAGATGTTCAGGATGACTCCTAGGTTGTGAGACTGAGGGTCTTGGAGGGTGCTGGTATCTTCTACAGTAATAAGAAGGTTGAGAAGGGGGAAGGGACGAGGCTGGGAGAAAGATAATGACTTGTGTTTTGGACTTGTTGAATTTAAGACGTCTACCAGCCATCTAGTTTCAGATGAACAAAAGGCAATCGGAGAGACGAGGTTGGTGGTCAGATGGGGGCAGGATAAAGAAAGAATCATCTGGTTAGAAATAATTAAATCCATGGGAGCTGAGATCCCTAGTAGGAAGAGAAGACGACCCAGGATAGAGCCCTGGCAGACACCCAAGATCAGAGGGAGGGCATGACCTGATGAGGATCTAGCAAAGACTGAGAAGGAGCTGTGGGGAGGAAAATCAGGAGAGAGGATGTCCTGAAAACCTAGAGTAGAGATTGTTGAGGAGAAGAGAAGAGAGTGAGTGAGTTGAGAAGGCTGTTGGATCTGGCTGTTAGGAGATGTTGATTTTGAGAGAGATTTTGGAGAGAGCAGTTTTGACTGACAAGGCTGTCAGCACGATTGTCAAGGGTTTAGAAGAGAGTGAAGGCATCTATGGTAGAGGCCCTTTTCACCAAGTTTTTAGCTACAGAGTAGAAGAGATTTAGGATGAGAGCAGGGAAGGAGCTAGTAGAAAGGGAGAGAAGCCTCATGACAGGAGGATGTTGGAGATGAGATGGAATGGAATTTGTTGTGCAGATAGGAGGGTTGCCTTTGATCATGCATAGGGTGCCACCCGTTTGCATGTGAAGCATAAAGTAGTGGGATGGTGGCAGGAGGCATCTGAGTGATAGATGGGGAGGAGGGGAGAAGAGGGAAATGTTTCAAATGGCCTCAGTTTTTTTATGAGGCAAAGATCTCAACTAGGTATGTGGGGAGATGTTCAAGAATGGGGGAAGAGGTTTAGAAGAGTCCCTGTGCAGAGTGGTAGATGTTTTGTTGTTTTTATTTCCCCCTCCCTTCCAAATAAACAGCTTCTAATTTTATCCTTTTTCTTTTTAACTTTCAATGAATTTTGTTCATCTGTACTCTGATTTTTCAAGATTTCTATTTTAGGGTTAATTTGGGATTTTTAGATGTTTCTCCAGTTTTTTTTTTTTAGTTTCATGTCTAGTTCATTGATCTCTCTCTCCTCTCTCCCCCCTTCCCCCTTCTCTCTCTTTCTCAAATTAATGGAAGTGTTTAGACATAAATTTTATATTAAATACTCTTCTGACCAGATCCCAAAACACTTTTGGCATGTTCTTTGGTTGTTTTCTTTCATGAAATTATTGATCTTGTGTGTGTGATTTGTTTTTTGACCCACCCGTTCTTTAGGATTAATTTCCAGTCAATTTTTAATTCCATTCCGGTGCTTCTCTCCTTATCCTAGAACATTAATTTCCTTTATTGAATACTTTTTTTCTATTATATTATGGTCTATAAAAGATTAGTGTGCTATTTCTGCATTTGCTTCTGATATTTCTGTGCTCTAATGCATAATTAATTTTTGTGAAGGTGCTATCTCATGCATGATCCTTTGTTCAATATTGTCCAGAGCTTTTTTCTTTAACTTACTCTAAAATTATGTTCAGGTTCTTTATTTTGTGGGTTTTTTTGTTGTTGTTTTTAGGTTTATCTAGGTCTGAGAAGGGATCAGTTAAGTCCCCTGCTATTATAGTTAATGTTTATTTCTTCCTAGAATTCATTTAATTTTTCCTTTAAGAATTTAGATCTTATATGTTTAGATGCATATATGTTTAGTGTTGATATCTGTTCATTCTCTATTTTCAGCAAAATGTAATTTCCCTTTTTAACTCTTTTAATTAGGTCTATTTATGTTGTTACTTTGTCTGAGATCCTGATTGTTCCTCTTCCTGTCTTTTTTTTTTTAACCTTAGCTCAAACAAAAAATTTCACATCAGTCCCATTTTAATTGTCTTTCTGTTTCAAGTGTGTTTCTTGTAAAGAAGATTCTACTTTATAATTCCATTTGCTGTTCTTTTTCCATTTTCTGGATGCGGTCATCCCATTCACAATTATAATTGTTAATTATGTTTCCCTCCCTATTGTAAACTTTTACCTTCTCTTTGTTTCCTGTCCCCCATTTAAGGGTTTATTTTGCTTCTAACTAATCTTTCCCCTGAGGCAGCTAGATGGTTTAGTGGATGGAGTGCTGGGCCTGGAGTCTGGAAGACCTAAATTTAAATCTGGCCTCAGACACTTGATTAGCTGTGTGATCCTAGGCAAATTTGCACTTAACTTTTGTTTGCCTTAATCCACTGGAGAAGGAAGTAACAGACCAGTCCAGTCTCTTTGCCAAGAAAACTCCTTGGATAGTATTGGTGGGGTGTGGTCCATGGGGTCACCAAGAGTCAGACACAACTGATGACTGAAGAGCAATAATCCCTCCTTTAATCTACAGTCTCTCTTCCTTTTCCTTCCCATTTCCCTGTTGGGCAAAGTATATATTTGCACCCCAACTCTGTGTGTGTGTGTGTGTGTGTGTGTGTGTATTTTCTCTTTTGATCATTTCAAATGACAGTGAGGTTTGTGTCATTTGCCCCCTCCCTCCATCCTTGTTGTATAGACTTCATTTCAGCACCCCAGTTATGTGAGAATTTATTCCCCTGCCCTCTTTCACACACCAGTTTATTCCTCTTCCTCCCCTTTTTCATTCCTTTACCATGATCAGAACCGTTCCCAAGCCCTCTGTCTAATTAGACTCTCTGTATGATCCTCTGATGAAGATAAGATTCCGAGGGGATATTATGATGTCATCTCTCATTAAGTCCCTTATGATTACTTATTTGTCTTTCCTTCATGATTGATTCTCTTGTCTCTTGTGTTGGTATATCAGTTTTATGCTCAGCTCTGGTCTTTTTATCAGGAATGCTTGGAAGTCCCATGTTTTATTAGAGGTCTGTGTTATGCACTCTATGTGATTATGCTCAGTTTTGCTGAGTAAGTTATTCATGGTTGTAAGCTTAGTTCTCTTACTTTTTGAAATATCAGATTCCAAGCTCTGCATTCTTTTATTTAGTGGTGGCAAAATCATGTGAGCCCAATTGTGGTTCCTCAGAATTTGAATTCTTTCTCTCTGGCTGCTTCAACTAGTTTTTCTTTGACCTGGAAGCTCTGTATTTTGGCCCTAATATTCCTAGGGGTTTTCAGGAGGTGACCGATTGGATTGATTCTTTACTGCAAGACTGCATTCCATCTTGTCACAGAATCCTGCCACCTCGAAAGTACCCACAGCTCTCAACCTTATTATCTCTTATCTTACTTGGACCATTGTTACAGTCTCTGACACCTTCATATTTCCACACACACACCCACACACCCCTTGACATAGAAGGGAAGGTGCTTTAAGCCCCTGCCACCTTCTGTGTGGACAATTGCCAGGCTTATTTTATCATCCTGCCCCAAATCTTTGCCCTTTCCAGTCCATCCTCTGTTCAGCTACTACAGTGGTTTTTCCATGTCGCCACTTTAAAACCCAGTAGCTCCCTATTCCCTTTGGGATGAATTATAAATTCCAAAACATTTCACAAGCCAGCCGTATTTCATACTATTTAACTAAAATGGCTGCCTGGCCTTTTCTCAGCAAGTGACGCCCAGGTCTCTTTGCCTTTGTCTTTGTGACCTTATGCCTGGAACGCATCTGTCCCCTCCTCCCCTTAGAGTCCTTGGTTTCATTCCAGACTCCACCGAAGTGGCACCACCTTGGAGTTACTATACCTGTTTGGTTTGTACCTGGCTATGTGCATGTTGTCTCCTTTGGGGGCCAGAGGCATTTGTTAAGTGCCTGCTGTGCGCCAGGCACTGGAAAAGATATACAACCCAGATTCGGGGTCTGTTGGAGGTGTCTCTGAGGGAAGGCACTGGTAGCATTGGGAGAGGAAGGGTCAGGGGAGATAGAAAAAGGTTTCTTACAGAAGGGAAGATTTGAGTTGTCTTTGAGGGCAGGGATGGATTGGGGGGGTTGGTGTCTGTCTGCCCAGAGCCTAGCACAAAGCTTAGCATATGGTAGGCAACTTTAATATGTGGTTGGTGAATGATTGTAGCTTGAGCTTGGTCATTATAAAGCATTCAGCTTTGGTTTTGTCATTTGCATATCTGTTGTTGTGGTTCTGGTACATACCCGGATCTAAGATTTAGAGCTGAAATGGCCCTGAGAACGGATCTAGTAGTCGAACCCTCTCATTTTACATATGAAGGAACTGGTTTAGGGTGGTGAGATGATATGTCTACCTTTTTTTTTTTTTGGCCGTGGCTTTCAGGTAGTCCAATGATTCTTAAATTTATTCTTCTTAATCTCTTTTCCAAATTAGTTGTTTTTGCTATGAGATACTTTGCACTGTCTTCTTCTTTTAGTCTTTTTATTTAAAAAAATGTCTTTTTTCATAGTCATTACCCTTACCTTTTATTCAATCCTTTTTAATTTTCAGAGTTTATTGCCTGGGAAAGGTTTTGTGTACTTCTCATGCTAAGCTGTTGATCATTCCCTTTCCAGTTCTTTCTTCAGAAGCTCTCATTTTTCTCCCATTTTTTTCCCTCCAGTACTCTCATCACATTGGCAAACTTTTTTTTTTAATTCCTGGGTCATCTCTTCCAGGGATTCTAGTTGAATTTGTGCCCAAATTGTGTTTTTCTTTAAGTCTTTATTTGTAGATGTTTTAAAGTCGTTCTTTTCTGAGCAGCCTTGATACCATTATAAGTTTTTATGGTGGAATTCTCTTTGCTTGGTCATTTGTCCAGCCTACTTCTGACTTCTGCCTTAATGTTAGGCCTGGGCTCTTCATGCTTCTGGAGGGAATGTCTGGGCTTTTCGTGACTGGTTTCTTGTAGTATTGAGTTCCATGGGATCAGGATGTCAACGTGTGGGGTGTTTGTGAACCTCAAAATAATCAAATCAGAGACTTTTTCTTAAGAAAGGTGAAAAGGAGTTTTATTGCTTTCTCATGAGGAAAGGACACACCCAGCATCACTTAAGATGGCTCCAGTCAGGGTGTGGGAGGGAGTGTAGCTCAAAGCCAGTTTATACAGACCCTAACACAGAACCCCCACCCACCCACTAGCTCCTCTTCCCATTGGCTGGGCTTCAGAGCTCACAGTCTTAAGTGAGGAAACTTCTCCCCAGCATCGAGGTTGCAAAAAGGCGTGAAACAAGGAACTGTTGGTTCAGCAGGAAAGTAAGATAAAAGGAGGGGAGAGCCGGAAAGCCTGGACAAACAAGATACTTTCAGGAACATTTCCTGAAGTACTCCCTTATCTTGTTTACATATTTGTGTAATCAGTAACCTAATCTCCTTCTGTCCTGTTTTCTTATCAATTCTGTGGGAACCAAGCTGTTAGCATTCCTCACATCAAGAACAGCTTAGACTGTTCTTAGACCTGCCGACTTTCAGTGCTTCCCCTCCTTGATGAGATCGCCAAGTGAAATAGGATTGAGGGAGAAGAGGAGAGGTTTCGGAAGAAGCTCCACTGAGGGAGACCTAAAAGGGGAGTGGTCAGACAGAAAGCAGTAGAGAGATCAGTGTCAACAACCTGGAGGGGAGTAAGGACTGTGGATATGGAAGCGGTGGGAATGGGTAAGTTTGGAAGAAGGTCTGCTGGAGGGACTGGTGAGTCTGTTTAGACATTAGATTATGAGCACCTTGAGGACAGGGACTGCCTCCTCTTGCACTGGAATGTAGTAGGTGCTTAGTGTTTAATGACTGGCTGTTTTATACAGGTTGAATTTGAAATGCTCATGGATAGTTGGCCATGGAAGCACAGAGTTCAGAAGAGAGAATGCTGTAGAAACAGCGTTTGGGGGAGTCAGCTGAGTAGATGAGATCATTGGACTCATTAAAGCTAATATGGTCAGCAAGAAAGAGTGTAGAAAGAGGAAGTCCAGGATAGGCTGTTAGAGGGCATCCGGTGTCCAGGAAGGGTAGGTGGTATTGAGTTGCAGAGGCCAAAAAAGATATGAAAACTCACCAAAGGGTGATTTCTAATTTACCTGGGAAGTGATTTTTCTAATGTTCCTATAACATTTTATTTTGATGAAATAAACAGGAAAAACTCAAACACTGCATTTTAGGTGCTTGACTGAAATAAATGAATGAAAAGCATTTATTAAGCACTGTTATGTTTTGTGTGCAAAGCATTGGGGATACAAATAGAAAGGTAAGTTAAGATGCAGAGCTCTTTAGTGTCTGTCAGGCCCTGTGTTAGGCTCTAGGGGTAGTCTTCCACCCACTCCCCACCCTCCCTAGGAGGAGGTAACACACAGTTAGGTAGGCAAAATAAATTCAAAGTTGTTAAATTAACTTTGAAGGAATCTAGGGATTCTTAAGCAGAGGTAAGAGCGTGTTACAGAATGAGACTTTTTTTTTCTTTAACTCGGCCAATTGCAGGAGTTTACTTGGCTATCCGTATTAGTAAAAAGATTTTGTTGTGTTTTTAAGTGGAGCTTGGGGATGGGAGAGGCTTTTGTTAATTGAAGAAGAATTTCTTTTAAAGAGGCAGAAGTGAATACATTCCATGCATGGGGTATTTAGAGTAAGAAACAGGAAGAAGGCTGGATTGGTTGGGCTTTAGAACAGCATATGAAGAATGTAAAGCTGGCTTATGGAATGTTAAACCATTAAGATCTTTTTTTCTGTCCAAGTCTTAATTTTTAACTGGTTTGTGATATTGTCCAAAAGACAAGTTTACACTCGCATCCATCTGGAATATTTGTTTAGAAACTAGCCCTTGCCTAAGTCTGTCTTTCTCATAGGGTTTCTAACAAACACATTTCAACTCTGCAGATGCTTTTAAGAAAGCAAATGGAAATATTGTGAAAACTTAAATACTAAAACTAAGAACTACACAATGAACAAACTTTTACCGACTTTATAGGAGAAAGGCATGTATAAAAAGGCGATGTAGTCTTTGAATAAAAAATCATTAAGTGGCTTCCTCTGTGGCAGACACCAAGCACTGGGGCTACAGACACAAAAAGGTAGACGGTCTTTGACTTCAGAGAGCTCACTTTGCAGTAGCAGAGGGGAGGGCTTCCAGTGCTGTAGTGAGCGTTGGAGTCACAGGATTGTGGATGGACTGCTATTTTACAACACTGGTAGTGATCAGACTATGAATCCCAGACTGGAGGGGCCGGGAGGGGGCTGGAAGCATTGTCATGAGCCTCGATTAAGTCTGAACACATCTTGCCTCTTCCTCCCCAGATATATGTATAGGGAAGACAACACCCCACCAGGAAAAGGTTCAAAATGTCTGTGTCCAGTCGACAGATGGCTATTGTCAACCCTCCTCCACCGGAGTACATAAATGCCAAAAAAACTGGCCGTCTCACAAATCAGCTGCAGTACCTGCAGAAGGTGGTCCTCAAGGCTCTGTGGCGGCACAGCTTCTCATGGCCCTTCCAGCAGCCCGTGGATGCTGCCAAGCTCAAGCTCCCGGTGAGTGGGGGATAGGGGGCCGGCTTGGAGATGGTGCCAGGACAGCGCAGGGTCAGCATCTGCATGTGGAGGGCGTCAGGGCCTAGGAAGCCTGTGATTGTCACTGTGGGGCCTGGCATTCCCTGGAAACTCATGGTCAGCACTGCTAACGCAGCAGGCCCTGTCTTCCTAAGCATCTGACACTCTGCACCTGCAGGATGGACACTGCCAGATAGATGAAGCTGTGTGAGCCGTGGTGTGTCTGCTCCCTTCACACTCTCTAGCTGCGAATTTCTGTAATTCTGGTCGCAGACGCTTTTCCCTAGAAGTGAGTGTCTTAGGTAGGAGTTAGCACCATAGCATATTGGAAAAGGCCGTGTGATGTGGTAGATAGAGGGCCATGCGCTGTTAGGAAGACCTGGGTTCAGATTCTGCCCCTGACTGGGGCAAGTCACTGAAGCTCTTGGTGCTTCCAGGCAACTCTGGAAGAAATCAGCCGAGTTGCGGACCAGTTTGCCGTCAGCTCGGCTTCGTGAAGGGAGCTTCCACACTTGGGAGTTCTGGATGGATGAAATCAGAGGTCCAGAGCACACGTAGAGTAAGAGCATGGTGCCTAGGAAGCTTCTAGAAGAACATGCAGTAGGATCACTGCCTCCTTCCCATCTCCCACCCCCCAAAGAGGGAAGGAAACCAAAACAGAAGAGAAAAAGGTTCTTCTCCTTGAAACTTTTTCTGGCCTTAAACTTGTAGTTAGTTTGTCCCAAAGGAGTTGTTAGGGCACTGTATCCTTACAAGCATCATCAGGTATGGTTGAAATCAGGGGTCACCCAGTCATTGTTAGAGTAGTCTGGGCAGCCTTGGGCCGGTCAGACTTCTCTGATTTCTGGGGGCCTCTGCTGAATCCCAGAGCCAGGCTGCTCAGTTGTTTTCACAGCACTGTAACCTGGCCAGTTTGGGGGGATGTGAAATATTTAGGACATACGTGGTATGTCAAAGTGTTGCCTGGGTCCTCTAAGTCATCCCCTCATCCCCACCTCTGACTCCTACCTGAACGAAATGAATTCTTTCAGAAATTTTGGTGCAAATTGTTGTCTTTTGTTAACAAATGTACATTGCAATTATACTCCCTTCTTGAATAGAATAGACTAGTTTTTTGTTATATTTAGCTTAGTGCCAAGTTTGTCACAAATCTGCCAGCTTTGGCATAAGGTTGGTTGTGTAATTCTGTATATTTTTAAAATTCTGTCTTTATCATAGATCTGAACCTCTTTCTTTGTGTAAGCACTCCAGTGACAGTCAGACACTGGGTCTCTTATTACAAGGCTATTTGGTTTTCAGATCCTGTCTTTATGATGAAACCAATTAAGCATGATGAAAGTTAAATGTTTGCTTCTTTCATTTGTGCACCAATAATTATGGCAAATGTATTCTTGCCATATTCTCCAGCATTCATTTTCTCCTAACTTAAACACCACAGGACTATTACAGCATCATTAAGAAGCCAATGGATTTGAGTACAATTAAGAAGCGCTTGGAACATAAATACTATGTGAAATCATCAGAATGTATAGACGACTTGAAAACAATGTTCACCAATTGTTATTTATATAACAAGGTATGCTACTCTTCCTAGTCATACTTCTAGGTCCTAGAAAATAGGTTGTTTATGCAGTGTTAGGCACTGTAGAAATATGTTCAATTTATCATTTTAGTTCTATACATTGAGTTTATTACTGTTTTCATCCAGTGACTAATAATAGCTGATATTTATGTATCACTGTATTCCAGGCACTGTGCTATGTGCTTACAATTATTATCTCATTTGATCCTGGGATACTGGGAAGCAGGTGCTGTTATCACCCTTTTACAGTCGAAGAAACTGAGGCAAACAGAGACTTGCTTAGGGTCCCACAGCTAGGAAGGACCCGAGACTGGATTTAAAATGACTGAATCCAGACTTCGGGCTCTTTCCACTAAGTCACCAACTGCCCCAAATAGTTGATATTCAAATATTTAACATATATTTGAATCCCTGCGTTGTGCCTCCTACTCAATCTCAGTTCAGGAGTTGAGTATGCACTGTGCTGTCACTTGTTTTTTTTTTTTTTTTTTTTTCCCCAATTAAGCATTTATTGTATGCAGATCATTGTATTGCTCTTGATGCAGAAGTCTGCACAGACCTGGTCCCTGTCCTCTCGGAGGCCCCAGTCTTGTTCTTCCCCATATAGACAGAGGAAGGGTGGAGAGCTGGGAATTGTAGGGGTCAGTTACGATCTCCTGTCGGAAGGGTAGTGACCCTCCTGAGGTCAGCCAGGTTGTCAGGAGCAGGGATGGATGGCATGGGTATGGTTTAGGTAGGTGCTCTATGGAGAGGGAAGGCGGTCATGACCGACTGAAGGGGCTAACATGCTGGAGAGCAGAGGAGGCCGGAGGCATCCTGGTCTGCCTGCTTACCCTTTATTGTACAGGTAAGGAGACTGAGGCTTAGGGAGGGTTAAGTGACTTGCCTGAGGTCACCCAGGTAGTATCAGGTGGCCACACTGTGTCCTATAGAAATAGGGATTAATGGGAACAAGGAGAAGACAGCACGTTCTGGGTAGAGAGGAAAGCATGAGCAAAGGTGGGGAGGTAGGACTGTCTGGGGCAGACAAGGGAAGTCAGAGTTCGCTTTGTAGAAGGTTAAGGTTGCCCTTGCTTGGGCCAATGTCTCCTCCATAAGTAAGCTAGAAGTGGACAAGAAACCAGAGGCCACCGGTCCCAAGTGGGAGTGCCGCTGATATCTCCTCTGCCCCATGGGGTCTCCCCACCTTGAAACGAGCATCTGTCCAGCGTGGGCTCCACAGCTGTTTAACCTCTCTGGTCTCCTCCAGCTCTAAGAGTCTGCCCCAGTGACCACTGAGGCTATGCTTCCTGCCTCTTAATGAATGCTGGGAAGTTCTTCCTTTCCTCCCCCATCTGCCTCACGTTGACTTCTCTTCTTTGTCTAAGCCCTTATTTCTTTTCCAGAGACAAAATTGGTATAATAATTACACAGAGTAATGTGATTTCCATTGGACAGAGTCTGTAAAATTCAGAGAGAGGTAACGTGAGAAGGGTAATTTTTCTGATTTTCTTTTATGAAGCCTTCTGTGGTATACCAAATGCTATATGTGCAAAATATTTTTTACATGATGCAATTGTAACTGAATAACATCGTAAATCTTTAATTTGTTTTGTAGCCAGGTGATGACATTGTTCTCATGGCACAAGCCTTAGAGAAATTGTTTATGCAAAAAATGTCTCAAATGCCTTCAGAAGAGCTAGTGATAGGTGGAAAAGAAAGAAAAAGAAAAGGTAAACAAAATAGGGGGGAACGGGCCTGATTTGAAAGTTTTATAAGATTTGTCTAAGTTTGTGTTGTGTTTTGGGTTAAAAATTAATAAGGGGTTCTCGTCTCAAGTTTTGTTAGTAAGTCTTGCTGTTACGCATTGGATTTTTCTCCTAAGAATAAAGCCCACGTTAATCATGCATGGCCTTTACCAGCTTCCTGAAGTTTCTTGGTTTCTCTCACACCAGACATACTGGCCCATTCTGCTAAAAGAGAAGATAGGCTAACTTTTTGACTTAACTTGCTGTTCCCATAGTACTGCTTTGGTTCTGATTTTGACCAGCAAGTGTGGAACCTTGGTAGAGAACCACCTCATCGTCCCTGCTAGCCAAGGAGGGGAACTCTGGGCATCAGCAGAAATCCCACTTTTCCCAAAAGCATGTTTTGAAATTGGAGAGAAAAAAATAAGTGTGCTGCCACCTGAGGATAGTACAGTAGGAATGAAGAGGCCCTTAGTAACAAAATCCTCCCAATAGGATATAAATAAAATGACTTTGGTAGCCTCATTTTGTAATTCAGTATCAGCAAAGGATCCAAAGGTGTTGGAGTACACCAGCGTTTCTGCATATTAAGGGATACTAAACAGCCAGCTCCAGATCAACCATTCCATGATATGATAGGCTCTTGATTAGACTTGTGAACTGTCCTTTCAGGGTTCCCAGGTCCTTCTGAGTCCTGCCCTTGGCTGAACCTCACTTGGGGTAGTGCACAGCAGCCCGCCTTTCTCAGCAGCAGTCACTTTGGTCGTCTTGTGTCGTCGGATTCTGTCTGATGTTTTTCTAGGAGGTGTGGGATCACTGCTGTCCTCCGTCAGTAGCTTATCCCTGAGTTGTGCTTCCCGGATCGTTGCCATCAGCACTGCTTAGTGAAAACTGGGGTAGCTGGTAGCAGTGTTCATGGAGAGTTCTTGGTTCTGGTGACAGACCAGGAGCCTTGAAGTGCCAGACACTGCCATGAGTGCTAGACACAGGAACACGAAGAAGGGCTTATGTTCTAATATACCTCAAATGAGACGAGTGTAAAAGGCTTGGCAAACCTTAAGGCAGCCAAATAAATCCTGGTGATGAGGATGGTACTGCTTTTGGCAGCCATTCAGAATTGGCTGCTGGTGATTGGTGGTCATGGCGGGCTGTCAAGGGGAAAAATAGTGATACTGTACTCTTTTACATACAGGTCTTCAGAAATCATTTAGTTTAACTTAACATCAATAGAGAGATGTCCAAACTGAGGTAGTCCTCCCATACATACCCTTGACCATGTCTCTACCCTACCATGATTTTGAACTAACAGAAATCTTGGAACGAGGAGAGGAGAGTATGTTTAAATGTAGCTATCTTAATCCCTTCTCCTTGGAGAAGGACGAGTCTTATCGCCAACCCTTCTGAGCACTGCCCTACTGGAGATGTGCCCTTGGAGCAATCAGTTAGCACATTTATGAAGTGCCTACTATGTGCCAACCTCTATGCCAGATGCTGGTCATTTCTGGGAAGGGGAAGGCTGGGATCTGAACAGGAGATAACTTTCTGTTCTAAGGTTTTGTTACTCCGCTTAGTTCATCTCCTTAAGACAGGCCTCTTGTCTTGCATTCAGTTTAAAACAGAGAAGCCTGGAAAGAGTGTTTAGACCAGGAAAGATACTACATAATAATTTCAGTTGAACTACAAGTTGTTGAAATATGGGTGGAATATGACATCGGGGTTCTGTTTTCTCTCTGTGTGTGTGTGTGTGTGTGTGTAAAAGTGAATGCATAAAAATGAAATTCTGAAAGAATTGTTTGTCAATATTTGACTTTTTTGAATACTTTTTTTTTAAATTAGGTACTCAACCATCTCCCAGAGTTTCTACTATTAAAGAGAAACCATCTCCCAAGGCATCTGAAATGGCAGCCGAGCAGCAAGTGATTCCCTCTTCTGCATGTCTGCAGACATCACTTTCTCCATTGCACGTTGCTAAAGCAGCTGTGCCGAGCTGTGCCCCACAGGCTGTAACACAGGTAAGGCAGATGGTCCCTGGAAGATAGAGCTCAGTTAACGCTGGGATATTGTGCCATGTCACGTCTTAACTGTATATCTAGCAAAAAGTTAAAAGTGAGGTGGCAATAAAATCATCTCACTTATTACAAACCTTCATTTTTAAGGAACTACACGCTTGAACATCTTTTCCTATTTTGTTTATTTTTGCAAAGCATTTTTTAACAAAGTTTCTGATTTGGGGGGGGCAATTGGGGTTAAGTGACTTGCCCAGGGTCACACAGCTAGTAAGTGTCAAGTGTTTGGGCTGAGGCTAGATTTGAACTCAGGTCCTCCTGATTTCAGGGCCGGAGCTCTATCCACTGCGCCACCTAGCTGCCCCACACCCCCTGATTTTTTAAGAAAGGATTTTTGGACCTTCATTTTAAGTGTTACTGTTAGAATTATTGTCTAATTTTTCATTAACCGATATTTTCTGTAAGTTCTGAAGAATTAAGCGCTCTGAGTAATTGTTTAAATTATGGATTTTCTTCTAGGTTAAAAAGGGAGTGAAAAGGAAAGCAGATACCACAACCCCTACAACTTCCATAGTTACAGCTAGTAGTGAATCTTCACCAACTCCAGTTGAACACAAATCTGCTAAAATACCACTTTTGAAAGAAAAAGTAGTGAAGAATATTGTACCAGATTCTCAGCAACAATATAAAGTTGTGAAAAGTCCCCAATTAACTGAGCAGTTAAAATATTGTAATGAGATTGTTAAAGAAATGTTTGCAAAGAAACACGTAGCATATGCTTGGCCTTTTTATAAACCAGTTGATGTGACTGCTTTAGGACTCCATAATTACTATGATGTTGTTAAAAATCCAATGGACCTTGGAACGATTAAAGTAAGTGGTTTTGTCTTCTGTTTACCTAATTAATGGCCCTTTGACGTCCTTGTGTCAATAGGTTAAGGTTTTATATCAACTTTTGTTTCATTGTTGTAGCTTTATGAATCCCAAACTTTGTGGAGTTCATCTGTTTCATAATGTATTCCCAATCACTGATCACAAAGTGTTGTGCCTGTATTTAATCTGTAGTGATGGGGTTTTGTGGTGGTCTTGGACAGAACTGTTAGAAAAGATGGACCATTGTTCAGAACGAGGAATCCGCCCAAGTCCAGGAGTGAATGTGTCTGCATCTCGAGTCCCGTCACTGCTGTCCAAAGGACTGTTTCCTCCTAGGGCCTCTGGGCATCACTTTCTTCAGAGATGCTGGCCTTGCCCAGATGTTCTCCTGGCTCTGCTTGTGTCACTCTTTATCATTTTCATAGCAGCAAGGATTCTCTAAAATGGTCCCTATCCTCCTTTAATATGGCATAATGATAGTCTGTTACACTTATATTCCACACTTTGTTCAGGCATTCCCCACTTAAGAGAGACCCCCTTTAAATTATAATTCTTTGTTCTTCTTTTTTCTCCTTTTAATCTCTCTTCAAGCCCTGGAAGATTGTTTGCAACTATTCCTTCCTGAGTTTTCTCCTCCCTCTTACGTCTGCCCCCTCCACCAGCGTTTGCTTGGTTCCGTGTTGAGTTCGGCCACGTTTCTGTGGTCATCACATTCACCCTTCCTTTGTCCACTTTGGACGAGAATGACGTTCCTTTGAGGCCTATTTCCCCCATCTCTTCTCTGTTCTCATAGTCATGTTCCCATGAATCCCAATTACGGAAAATAGCCAGTTCTGTTCCCTTCCTCCTCTCTATACCGAGTATTTCTTTTACCTTCTTTCTTTTCCTAGACCCTCAGAACAGAACCAGTTCTTTCTAGACCCGCTTTTCTTGTTCAGCTTTCCCAATGTCCTTTACAGTCATTAAGATTCTGGAGGAATGCTTATTTCTTTCCCCTTAGAATATTAAGACAGCATGAGTGCACAGTTCTTTCAGTTACTCAGAGGGACCTTTCTAAGCATCTCTGGACTGTGCATTCCAGAGTTCCTACCGGGCTCTGGTCTAGCTTTGCGGGGTGAGGGATTCTGGCTTGAAAGACTGTCTCTTTAGCCTTTGGGATGTTGTAGTCTAAGATGTTGTTTAGAGTGGAAGCTGTCATGTCTTAAGTGAGCTTCACTGGGATTCCTTGCTATTGGAACTGTTTCTTTTTCAGGATGCCTGCTGTATTCTGAGCTTTTGGCTGCAGGATTACTGGGGCTTTTCTTCTTGGGCTTCCTTTTAGGAGGCCAGGATGGATTCTTTTTGTTTATGGTTTCGAGACCTGACATCTTCTATTGGTGCTGCTCTCTTTGGAGTCACTGATCGTTTAGTCTCTTCTGGTTTTCAGGGACTCCATTTCCTTGATAAGGTTGGCCACGTTGTCTCATTCCATTTTTTTAAACCCTTGCTTCATGTTCTTCCGGACATTTATGTGGGTTCTTGTGCAGTCCATCACTTTTCCTTTTAGTTTGTGCTTGCAGTTCTCTTTTGGGGCATTTCTAGGTTTGCAGTCATTTTTTGGCCTTGTTAGTGTCTATTTACTCACCTCTTCCATTGTAATTCTTGACTGGTGCTTTGTGCCTCAGCTGGGCTCTGCCTGCTGTGGTGTTTTGGGGTGGGGTGGTCTGTCCTGTTTGGTCCTGCACTGGGTCACCTCCAAGATAGGCTCCTTTGGACCTTTCAAGCTGAGAGGGCGGAATATCGAGGCTCCCTTTCCTGCCACTACTCGTCTTCTTGCTGGATGAGGTCTTTGACTCTAGTTTATTTCTGGATATCTTAGACTTTATTAGGTTTGGGGCAGATTTCTGCATTTTGCTGGCATAGGTATGTAAGGGGGCTGGGGCAGTCTTGCCTTCTCTCAGGCAACTATTCACATTGTATCACGTTAGCATTATGTGCACATCCTCGTCCCGGATAGTTTATTCTGGATGTTGGGTCATCTGGTTTAAAGTCTTTCTTTTTCAGTTGGAACAATGTTCCAGTGCAGTGGTCTGATGCTGTGTGGCTAGCTCCCTGCCTCCTGTGGAGAAATGTTTGTACCTTGGAGCACATGGACTTTAAACGAATGTGGTGCTGTCCTTGGACGCTTGAGGGGAGGGAGGGGAAATGGTGTGCCAGAATAGCATTGCTAGATGTGCATTACTGCTGGGAAGCATGAATTATGGACGTGTCTTGTGCTAGGATCCTTTTGGAGCTTTAAGTAAACTCGAATATTTTTAACAGAAAAAAATGGACAACCGAGAATATAAGGACGCACATGAATTTGCTGCAGATGTTCGGTTAATGTTTATGAATTGCTACAAGTATAACCCACCTGATCATGAAGTGGTAGCAATGGCAAGAACCCTTCAGGTGAGATGTTACTTCAGATTTTTCTCTTTTGTTTCATTTTAAGAATATAGTCTATGTTTATATGACTTTTGTAACTAATATTGATGCATCTTTCCCAAAGAGTTTGGATAGTGCAGTTTAGCACTTTAAGGTTTTACTGACTAAAGTCCCTTTTAATAAAGGGTTCCTCGGTGTGGCTGAGGACACCTGCACGTGCAGGTGTTCTTGTGTGGTTCACTCGTGCAGGTCTGTGTTCAGTGGTTTGTGTGATTGCTTCCCAGGAGCAAGAGGAGGGTAGCCCCCGGTGTATTGTGCTAGTTTTCATTCTATTGAGCAGGAGACACTTTCAGGAGAGACGAGAAGAACCCCCTGAATGGTTCAAGATCACCGGAATTCAGTCTCCCAGGATCAGAGAGGAAGGAGTTACCCTGAGGGGAGAAGTGCTGGAGCTGGAACATATTCCCTATGCCTGTTGTGTGCCTACTATTGACAGTGTCTGCAGAGCGTCATTCCTCAGCAGCAGTGTTGCTCTGTTATGAAATATAAAGTAGACAGGTTTTGTAGGTTGTTTTATGTATTTATTTTTTAGGATGTTTTTGAGATGCAGTTTGCTAAGATCCCAGATGAACCCATTGAAAGAATGCCTATATGTTACATTAAAAAGGATGTAGCAAAAGCTTTTTGTAGAGAAAGTAGTAGTGATGCTTCCTCTGAGGACAACTCTTCTGAAAAGTCACCCGATGAACGAGTGCAGCGCCTTGCCAAGCTTCAGGAGCAGGTATGTCAGCAACTGCCCTGCCCCACGCCATGGTTAGGCCAGGTCAGCACCGTCGTGTTTGTGTACCGTGAGCGTGTTTTCTTCAGTTAAATTAGCCAGGTGATGATTTGTGGTTTAGGTAAACAGTCAAAGAAATTCGAAATGGTTGATACTTATTTTAACAAAAAAAAATCTTTATGTTGAGAAATTTCATGTTGCTAGCTACATTGAGTGATGTCTGATTTTAAGCAGTTACGAGACGTTTCTGAAATGTCCTGTGGACGAATGTAGTTTCAAGCTAAAATTATGTAGTGTGAACGTAGTTTCAAGTTAAAAAAAAACAAAACAAAACCCCAAAACATTTCCTTAGTGAACTGCTAGTTATAACCTGTTTTATGGTTAAAATTATAGACTTAATGCATGCTTATTTTGGAAATTTTTTAGTCTGTTGGGCAAATGCTGAATCTGTTTTTGAATTTAAATTTCTTGTGTCTTTGGTCTGTCTTTTTATTTCATGTCTGAAAGTTGGAGACAATTTATATTTAAAGGAAAGGGAGTTACTTAGGATAATGAATTAATAAAATCAAATGTGCAGACTTCAAGGGAATATGAGGGTCTAAAGTTTATTTAAGATAATGTATATGAATTTGCAACCCCTTCATTTTTTATAATTGTCCTTAACGTATAATTCAAAGTGTTAACTGTTTCTCTTTATTAGCTTAAAGCTGTGCATCAGCAACTACAAGTTCTGTCTCAAGTGCCTTACCATAAGCTAAAGAAAAAGAATGAGAAATCTAAAAAAGGGAAGAAGAAAGAAAAAAAGAAATTTATCAACGAAGATGAAAGTCAGAGGAAAAAATTGAAGCAAATAAAACTGAAGAAAAAGCTGAAAACCAGGTGAATTTTTTCACATGCTTATTTGTTCACATAATTCTCTTCTCATATACTCATATATTTTGCAGAATTTATCTGAGCTTACTAAACTAAGTAAAATTTGTTACAGTCAGCCAAAACAGGCCAAACAACCAGTGTTGGCGTATAAATCTGAGGATGAAGATGATGCTAAGCCTATGAATTATGACGAGAAAAGGCAATTAAGCTTGGATATAAACAAACTCCCCGGAGACAAACTTGGGCGAGTCGTCCATATAATAGAGTCAAGAGAACCATCTTTAAGGAATTCTAATCCTGATGAGATAGAAATTGATTTTGAAATACTAAAAGCATCAACCCTGAGAGAACTGGAAAAATACGTCATGGTCTGTCTGAGAAAGAGACCCAGGAAGCTTCATGGTACGTAGCTCTGCAGTTTAGCAGCAGTCCAACTGGTATTAGCTTTGGTTTTGGTCATGCTCACTTTTTGTCCTAAATCATGCAGCTGAGAAAATAATGGAATCCAAAGAAGAGCTTCATTCACAGAAAAAACAGGAGTTGGAAAAGCGGTTACTGGATGTCAGTAACCAGTTAAATTCTAGAAACCACCAAACAAAATGTAGGTGACTGTTTGAAAGTGTTGATGCGGCCCCTTAATTCTGCTGCTAGGTTATCTCTCCCCCTGTTTTCCAGCTGAGAAAACTCAATTGTCCAAAGCCGAAGGAGGGGCCACGCGTCTGAGCGAGAGCAGCAGCAGTAGCGGCGGCGGCGGCGACGGTGATGGCAGCAGCTCCTCGGGCTCGGGCAGCAGCAGCAGCAGCAACTCGAGCTCTTCCGATAGCAGTGATTCCGATTCAGGTTAGCCACCCTTTTTCAGTCTCTCTGTGTAGGTGGCACATCTGTTCCTTGAAAGGCTAGAACTGTTCTCTTTAAGGAATGTTTGTTGCATCTAACAGGAAGCTTCGATTTGTACTGCCAGATCCATTCACCTTGTTTTCCATCCCAGGCTCATCTTCCTGCCTTTGAAGTATGTGAACTTAGTCTAAGTCTCTGATAGACTTGTAACATCCAAGAGAGAACTAAGTTGACCAAAACAGGGACAACTGCTTAGCAGAACATTTAAAAATGGTTAGATCTGCACTAGCTTATCACAAAAATAAAGGGTCACTAAAGGCATCTCCCATTACAGTGACTGTAATCTGGTTTATCATGGATAGCAGGGTTGTAAAATATATTTCCCGTTGTGGGATACTTCATTCTGAATTGAATTATTGTTTTGAATTGAGAACCCAACCATTCCTGCTATTCCTTCTAATTAGACTTCCCTTTTTTATTCAAAGTATAGCAAAATGGTTGTGCACTTCAAATGTCAAATTCTCACTTGTGCTAAATCTGTTACCTCATACAGTTAAATTTGAGACAGTTGAAAATTCTGTCAAGAGAAGTAACTCATGCCTCATTCATTGGGCTTTTTGCTTTAGAAGATAGTCTTACCGTTCACTCACAATCACTGCCACAAAATTAATGAGTTGGCAAAAATTTCAATAAACGTATTGGCCAGAGGTTAAAGTTAAGAATGTGGGGTATTTTTTTTTTTTAAGCATTGGAAGTTTTCTTTTTCTTTGTTCATAAATGAATTACATACCAAGTAGAATCAAGGCTGAGCCCTAGTTCATAATATGATACTGTCACATTAAAAATTCTTGCTATTTGGAAGAATTCTGCCAACTGGCTTGCAGTAACTATTTCACTTTTAGACATTATTTTGTTTGTTTATATAGTACTGACTTCTGAATTTCACATTCCTCAATTATATTGTGATGACTTTATATTGCAGTTTTATAGAGTATTATATACATTTTGAACTCTAGTTAAAATTTGTCATGCTAAACAGTCAAAAAAAAATTTGGAATCCATTGATATTGTAAGACTCTCCCCTCCCCCATTTGACTTTTTTAAACAAAAAGCAACCTTCACAAAAATCTAAATTGCATTTAATATTTTAAAATTGTACTTTACTCTTTGTAATTTTTCATCCAATAAAGAGCTTGTGAACTGACGAGGTAAATTGCTCTGTCTTTTCTTTAGGTGTAAGCTTTAAAAACTCCATGTTATAATTTTGACAAACTGCAAAAATCTGTATCTTTCAGCTGCTTTTTTAAAAAGTACTTTGGTTCTTAAAAAAGTGGTGGTCTTCATATGCAAAGACTCAGCGTGTACTTACGGGTTTTTTAGTAGCTGACTTATTTGAAATGACAATTATTATGTGGACTATTGTTCTTTCAAAATAAACAAAATTGTAGCACGTTATAGTGTATGATCCAGTCTCTTGGCACCTCCTTGACTTTAGAGCAAGTCACTTAAATTCTGCGGGGACCCCAGCAGCTCACTAAGGCAGTAAATCCCGGAAATAGTGCCTGTTTGCTTTGGAGGAAAGAGGGTGTTTCCTCCTTGAGAATTCCCTACACCAGTGAAATTGGAAGTCGTGGCCTGACACTCTTTCCTCCTGTGTGCAGGTAGCTTACAGAGGTGTGCTCACTATCGGCAGCCTTGACTGTGCATTCTCAGTAATGGAAGTACCCATCTTTGTCATCTTGAATTGAGTCTGTTTGGGTGTTCGTTTTCTAGTTTGCTCTCCAGTTATATCTCACCTATTTTCAGTAATTTTTAAAAATGAATTTACGTTGCTCAAGGATTGTATATAATTTGGTGCTTCTGAATTTCTGCTTTTTTAAAAATTAATACTTCAGGTTAGTGCCGGCATGGTGTGTCCACAATTGGTCACGTCACAAAACAATACCACAGTTCTTTTATATCCAGTTTTGAGATTGGCAAGATACTTAAGTTTTTTTTGAAAGACATGTGTGTATGTATATATGCATGTGTGTGTATACCTAGAAGGTAAATAAGCCCCAAAACTCCTCTGTCTACTTGCACATATGAAACTCTTTTGATAAGTTGGAAGGTGACCTTTAATGGAAAAGGTATGGTTAAATTTTCTGTTTGTTCAAATGAAGCAATGTGAAACCAGTAAGGAAGGCAGGGATGCCCTTTTTTCTGTTCTAGACTTGAACCCAGTGAAATCATCCAGAGGTAGATATAAGAAAAGGACTCCTATGAAAAGAGACTTCCAGTTCTGTGGTGTAGCTTAGAAAACACCATGTTTTTTTTTTTTTATTTGTAAAGAGTCCTTAATGGGCAGATATCTTTTCAGGAGCAAGCAAGGAGGTGTGTTCCTAATCATTTCTTATGAATGGTCATAGTAAACGTTAAAAATCGAACACATCAACACCAAAGGACATTTAATGACTTTCCCCAGAGTACAAATTGCAGAGAAATGAAGGATTTCCATAGGAATAACAATCCACGAATGTGCTTAACAGAATAATTTCATTTTGCATCATCGTTCTCTGGCATCAGAAATACTTGGTTGGAAAAACAAGTGGTTTGGTCTGCCAGCAAGATAAAAGGAGAACCAGTAACCTCTTTGCTCTCATGGTATCCTTGCACCCTTGATGTGAGTGGCCTCCACCCCTTCACCCCCAGGATTTATGGGAGGACATGGGACATGGGGCATGGACAAGCACGGATGGGTTGTATCTGCATCATGGGAGGAAAACAAGATGGACTTTTGGATGATAACTTAGTATTAGAATGACACAACCCAATTATATTCTCTCTGAAGGTTTGATGTTACAAATCTTAGACTGGCTTTTGTATTCTGTTACTGTATGTGTATCATCACATTGTCTTTATTTAAATGGTTTCCATCTGGCATAAACTTTAAAATTTGAGCTTTTCACTTCCATATTAACATAGATTAAAATTGGGGAATTTTGACTTGAAGAAAGACTCCTATAACATTTGAAAACATATGTAGACCTGAAAAATAAAGATGTTTTGACATTGATCCGTGAGGGAAACAGTTCACAGAAATGGGAAAAGCACTTCAAAATACTCTAGTTTCTGTTTGAAGTCTTTTGTAGAAAGATTTCAGCCAAGATAAGACGTCTGTCAACCTGGGAGGGTGAGGTCTATGATTTTTTTTTCCCATATCCAAGTACATCTTTAGGTAACTTCTAGCTTTAGCATTTCCTTCAGTAATGAATGTGGGCAACAGCTGAGGAGTCTGTAGACTTCTTCAGACTGCCAAAAGGGGCCCATGAGACACAACAGTTAAAGCCCTCCAATATACGGGTAAGGTACCAGTGAAATGTTGGTGAGTTTGAGGAGGGCAGGATAACTACCTAAGTGTACTTAACCCTTTCCATTAAACTAATTAGATGTCATTAACAAGGTGAGATTCACATCAAGCCAAAAGAGGGGTAGTCATAGCATAATGCTCTATCTATAGAACGATTCCCAATGTAAATAAGTGTGTCATTAAGTATCAGAGTCGAGATCAGCCATCCACGCTTATGTGAAGGCGCAAGCATCACATCTGAGCAGTGCTGGCTTCTGTGGGGGCTGAGGCTTGTCCGGTGCAGAGGCTAAAACTCAAAACTGTCAGCTGACTCTTGACTCAGACAACCACAAATTAACGTTATCTATGTTGAATTGATTTGTTTTAAAAAATTTTTGTTAAATATTTCCCAGTCACATTTTTACCTGATTGGGGTTGCTTGTAGGGAGTTTTGGGAGGACCAGAGTTTGGTACCTCTGCCATGGGCACCTAAGAAGAGAGTCTGGTATGAGACAAAATGAGGGAATGTGAAACCTAACCTGACCTACTGTGGGTGGTTACATTCATGGAGTAATACTCAACGGGACGCCATCACTTTGATCAACGAGGTCGTGCTTTTACCTGAAGCCTCACGTCGAGCCCCTTCTTTAGTCACAGGGTCAGTTCACATGTTTAAATGAGAAAAATGGAGAAGAAAATTGCCAGCAGTATATTTCCTCTTGAATAAACAACCAAAAAGGAGGGTGTGAAGAAAATTGTATTTAAGCCAGGGTAATCAAGGGTATATAACTTTATCACAGATAAGACCAGCTTGTGCCGTGTAAGAAAATAGCTGTATCGTGTATTTTTTAGTGCCACTTTTCTGCCCATTCGTGATGATCCCTTTTTTTCAATAAAATAAGGCATGCTGCGACCACAGATATCGTCAAGGTTTTAATTTATCAGGAAAAGTATTCTGTGTAGTCAAAACTTAAAATGAATATTTTTAAATCCCTTCCTCCATTTTGAGGTTGACTTCATTTCAGAGCTGTGAGCTAAGAAATCAATTTTATGAAGCCCTCAACTTTTGTTTCATAGTGACTAAATAAAATATGAAATATCTCCATCTATTCTTTGAGAAACTAGGACTTAGTTTTAATGGCTAATTACTTTCTTGTTCACTAATAGGTCCCTTGGAAGAGAAGGTTTCAATGACATACTCAATCCATTTCTAGGTTTTGGAATATCCCTTATTTGGGAGCTTGGGGGCCAGGTAAGATAGGTGAACAGGAAGGATATAGGGATCTAACGTGTATATTTTTATTACTGTGCCTGAATCCAGTCACAGAAAGCCTTTATTAAGTGCTTACTGTATGCCAGCCACTGTGCTAAGCTCTGGGGGTAGAAAGAAAGGCAGACAAATAGTCTGTGCCCTCAGAGCTCACATTCTAACGTGGGAAATAAAGTATGTACAGGCAACTAAGTACACCCAAGATGTAGCCTAAGTGGGAGGTGAATCCAAAAATGGAGGGGACTGGACCAGGAGGAGAATCTTGAAAGCAGTCAGGTGGAGGTGAGCAGGAGAGCCCATTTCAGGCCTTGGGGGAGCAGCACAGCTACTAAAAAGGCCCCGAGTCAGAGTGAGGAGGTGGAAGCTTGTGTGTAAGGTATATACGCAAGGCAACCGAGGGAGCGGGGAGCCCAAGAGAAGAGGGGGCCGCTTTTGAAAGGAGGCTGGGCTGAAGGGGAGTAGCATGGCCAGACCTCCGCGGTAGGGAGATGCCTTGGCTCTAGGCAGGGAGGCCCATCAGTTCTGCCATTGCAGAATAGTCATGGTGGGAAGGGGTAGAAGGCCTGTGCCAGTTTGTCAGCAGTGAGGACAGAAAGGACCACGTACAAGAGGTGTCGTAAAGGTAGAAACAGTGAGATTTAGCAACAGATTGGATAAATGGGCCAGGGGGAGGACCACCTTCACTTGTGAGGATGGTGGTGCCCTCAACAGGAGCTGGAAGTTGGGATGAAGAAGGATTTAGGGGGGAAGAGAAGGTCAGTTTAGGACATGTTGAGTTTGAGGCATTCTCTAGTCAATTGGAAATGTGAGACTGGAAGTCAAAAAAAGAGGGTAGGGCTGAGAATCATCTGCATAGAGATGATCTTCAAATCCATGGGAGCCAAGGAGATCACCCACCAAGCAAGATAGGAAGGAAGGAGAAGAGGAAAGGGGCCAGGATCAAGCCTTCGGAGACAGCCACTGGTATTAGGCATGACCTTGGAGAAGGATCCAGCAAAGAAGATGGATAAAAAGTAGTCAGGTAGGAGAGCAGTCTCACAAAAACCAAGAGAGCAAATGCTATCCGGGAAAGGGGGTCGACTGTGTCAAAAGCTGCAGAGAGGTGAAAAAAGGACGAAGATGAAACAAAGGCAATATGTTAGAGTTGGCACTTTGAGAAATGGTAATGAGAATAGGCCTGGGCCCTGGTGCCCTTCTGCTAAGGTTTGTTATAGTTTTTTAAATAAAATTTCATGTTGTGATTTGTGTCCGTTGGTAACTGGTGGTATTTCTTAATATTTGTTTAGAGTTTTACAATACATCTATCAGTCAGGAAATTTAAATATTAACAGCCTTGTGATCAGATTATTTGAAGAGAAGCACATGACCATTTGATCTAAACCAGATCTGAAAAAGGACTGTTCTCTACAGCATATCTTATTTTACAGATGAAGACATTCCCTTCCAAGGCGGCCCATTCCATTTTGGGATCATCATCATTGTTTTTCCTTGCTCCACTTCTAAACTTGCCGTTCTATATAACTTCTACACTGGGGGACTAAGCATAGAAAGTATGTCCACTTCCTTTCAGGACAGCTAATATGTCTCCCTCCTTACCACTTCTAATCTTCTCTAGGTTAAATGTTTCTAGTTTTTTGAACCCATCTTCATATGAAAACCATCACTTTTGTTTGCCTTTGTCTGCATGCTCCAATTCCTCGATATCTTCCATAAACTATGATGGCCAGAAGGAATCACAATAATCCGAATGAAGTCTGATGGGGGTTAATATATAGTAATTACTATCACATTAACCAAAGGTGGCATTTGATTTTTTTTTTTCCTTAGCATATTGTAATGTTCACTCATTGAGGTTGCATCCCAGTAAAACCCTCAGCTGTTTTTCCAGATAGGATACTGTCTACAATGTCTGTTCTAGCTTCTACTTGGAGTCCACGTCTAAGACTTATGACTATTAAATTTCATTTTAATAGATTTGATTAAGTTTTCTAACGCGTCAGTTACTTTGATTCTCGTCATCCAGCATTTTACCTCTCTCCCAGCTTTGTTATTGCATGTTTGATAGGCATAGCATCTATGTTTTTGTTAGTCATTGATAAAAATTTAAACAGTGCAATGCTAAGCCCAGTTTTCTAGAGCAGTCTAGTATGGACTTCTCTCTAGAGAGATACGTCAAGCTATTAGACAATTCAGACTAAGCATTCAACCAGTTCCAAATCCATCTATTTATATTACTTTCCAGCTTATGTCTTAACAATCTTTTACACAAAAAAGACATTAGAGATTTTATCAAATGCTTCATTACCAATGTACAGCCTTCCCCATCTGCTTCTTAAATAATTCTATCAGTTATACTGGTGTGACCTGTGCTTTAAGAAAGCATGCTGTTTCTTAGCGTAACTGCTTCCTTTTCTATATTCGTTCATCCTCCTTTTTCAATAGATTCTAAAATGTTGCCAGAAATAAAAATCAGACTCACTGTGCTCGTTCAGTCCATCTTTGTTAGGAATCGGGACAATATTAGCCCTTTCTCAGTCCTGTAGTATTTCTTCCAGTCATCGCATCTGCCAGTTCTTTTAATCCTGAGGATACTATTTGCCTGGACTAAGTTATGTGAGTTTATCCAGAGCAGCCAAGTTCTCTAAATAGTTACATATCTTACTATCAGCTTCTTGGCGGACACTTTTGTCCTATTCTTCCAGGTCTGAAGATATTTCTCTTTAACAGAAAAAAAAAATCACTTGTACTACCTCCTCATTTCTACCTTTTAAAATCTCCCTAAATCCCCTAGTTTGGGTTTTTTATGTATTTTTTTATTCTCTTTACAGTCTACCTTAATATAAAACACACATTTATCTGTGTGTAGGCTAGTCACTTTCCCCCAACCATGTGAGAAAATAAGTTCCTTAAAGTTAATGTCCTAGGGGATGGGTAGAGTTTAGATCTTGTCTCTGAAACCTACCTGCCAGGTGACCATAAGCATGATGATACTTGTACTACCTACCTCACAGGGCTGTTGTGAGGGAAATGCTTTGTAAATCTTACTCTAAAATAGAGTGATTGTTCTACTTGGTATCCCTGGCACAGTGTGTCACCCCTGTGGTCGTCTTCTGGGTCCTTCCTCTACCCAGGGTGCAGCAGATGATAAGCCATCCCTGCCCTTTCATATTGAGCCGCTCTCAACTCTGTCCTGCCATGAATGCTGCTTCGCTGGACCTTCCCCAAACAAGCATTGGGAGCCTTTCCTCATAACCATCCTGCACCACTATCAGTGGAGCATGTGAGCTGCCCATCTACTCCATTACCTTTTCAGTCTTAATTCTCCCCAGTGATACTACCTACAGTGTGCCTGTACACCTTTGGGGATGGTGGTATATTAGAACCTGCCAGAAGGCCCTTGACTTGTCTTTTGAGCGACACCCTACAACTTTAATGCCTTACAAACCCGTATCTGACTGCAGCACCAGAAGAGTGTTGACTTTTAAGAGAGAAGCTCTGGTGCCAACTAGAAGTTTGGAATTATTAAAAATTCTGTGATGCTGCCCCTGGGCAATTTTCCAAAGGCAGTCCACCCAGCTCACCACCTCCTATTTGATTCTGAACAGTTCACAGCCCATCCACAGTATCTGTGGATACACTCTTGGATGTATCCAACATGGTGGGACAGCTTTGTAAATTAACAGCATATCAGTTGGAGCTATAGACAGTCTTCATTTTGAACAGTATAGTCACTTAATGTTTACATTTAATTTTAATTATTTCTAAGAACTGTATCAGAATGCTGACTGAATAGTAGCCTTGTAAGAACATTTGGCTAAAGTCTTAATCATTTATGTAGGTTGTGAGGTGTGTATCCATATATGTAATATACATGTATGTGTATATATATGTATGTATAGAGAGACCCAAGTTGTCAGATTAATCATTTGTTTTAAGCTAGGGTCGTATAGAATTTTCTCCCCTAATTGGATAGATTAATATACTTCCCTTTTTTCCACCACTGTTCCCAAACTCCTGAATAAACAGTACTGTTAGTCATGTGGCATTTAGATAATACTTTGTCAACTGGAACATAATTTTGTTGTGTGGCAATTTTAACAACATCTAGCATCAAATATTTTAGGAGAGGGAAGGACAGTAACACATCCAGTGGAAAATGATGTCATTTCAAGAGGCAGCAAGTAATTATTGAAATTAGGATGGTTAAGCCAGACAAATATTGATGATAAGGACTAGACTTAGCTACCATGAAAGCTCTGGAACAGTCAGACAGAGGTGAGCACTTTGGTTGGGGGGGGGGGAGGTATGTGTACATGTGTACTGCTCTCTTCAGGTTCATAGCCGTCCTCACCTCCAGACGCCTCCTTTCTTCCCGAGCAACGTCACAACAACGTTTTTGGCAGGGCAACAAGGGGTGACTCTTTAGGGCCCTCAGTCATTTGTAAGGAGTTTCTCTCAAGCAGCTATGTAGCTGGAGATTTGTCCTAAATCTTAGAGTAGCCTCGTCACAGAGGTAAAGTTCTTTTCCTGTGTTTTTCACTGAGTGACATGCCTCGATCCCACCAGAGAGTCAGGATGGTGCAGGGAGAAGAAGGCTGGATTTGAAGTTGGACCGGAGTTGCTGTCCCGGGACTTTATGCAGATCACTGAATGATTCTGGGTATCCGTTTCTTCATCTGGAAAACAAGGGGGTTAGACTAGGTGATCTTAGGTCCCTTCTAGTACTAAATCTGATCCTAGGTAGATGGGGGCGGGCTGATGGTTTAACTAGAAATGAGTGTTTGGGTTTTTTTTTTTTTCAATGACTAGAAACTTTACTAATGGTAAAAGAGTGTAAGAAATGCTCTATAAAAGTCTCTTAAGTCAGAAGTTGCGTTTTAAGTTAATTACCTTCAAATCAGACTTCAGTAATCCAGTTTCTATAAATACAAATTATGGGATATAGAGTAACCTGCAATGAATGCTGTCGCCTTCTAAACTAATAAATACTGAGAAACGGATTTATGTACATTTGCAGAAACATTCCCCATGTTAACTGGAATCATAAGAGAGTGGTTCCCCTTCCAAAGGAAAAATGAAGGTAAGTGGATTGTAAAGTAATTCAGAATGTTAACCTCTCTTAATACTGAGAATGTAGTTTGAAGTCTCTAGTCTATGCCTAATTAAAAACCTAGGCAACTCAAGCCTATTTTCTTGCACAATGCCTTCCCTTGCTGCCCAGGACAGATTCAGTAACAGTTTGGTATAGCAGGTAGAGCTCTATATTTGGAGTCAGGAAGTCCTGGGTTCGAATCCCACCTCAAGTTGCTTACTTGGGACTTTGAGGTTAATCAAAGGAGAGTGGTCAGTAGTGTCAGATGTTGCAAAGGGGTCAAGAAGGATGAGGGTTGAGAAGAGGCTATAGGATGATGGAGGGTTGGTAAAATCTAGTGGAATTTTTGAAGCATTGACGAAGACTTGTTTGTGTTTGTGAGCAATGAGGAAAGAACCAGCAGGCAAAGTGAGATTGAAGTAAGAGCCAGAAGATTGATAATGCTGAGAGCAATCCGCTAGTGAAGGGGGTAGGGATGGGGACCCAAGAGTGAAAAGAGGTTGGCCTGGGGGAGGAAAAGGACCACCTCTCCAGAGACCTAGAGTAGAAGAGGAGGGAAGACTGGCTTTTCCCTTTGCCTGAGGCAAGAGGCCTAAGAAGAGTCTGGTGAAACAGTCACTAAGGTGAGTGGGACAAAGAATGAAGTGGGAGTAGAAGGAGCACTTTGTGGCAGCAAGGGCCCAGTTCTGATCAGGTGACCAGAATTCCTATGGACCCAGTTACCAAGGGCACCTGCTTTCCTTCAGCTCCATTCAGCGTCGTGTGCTGCTAGGAACAGGATGTGGGTGGGAATAATGCTGAGTTGTGGTTGGGCAAAGCTCGAGCAACTAGAGGACATAGGAACAAGGGATTGGGTAGAGGGGAGGAGAACATCGTAAGGTGATCTGGTCCACTGAAGGCTCCAGACGGCAAGAGAGTGGAGCTAGGAGAGCGGTAATACAGTCGCTTGGGAAAATACTGAGCCTTAACGGCATTGGAAGTGGTCTGTGGATATGAATGTGGGGGAATACTCGAGTGAAGTGGTATAGACGACTAGGTCATGGGAGCTGAGTAAGACTGTAAGTACGTATAAATGTGTGATTTTTTTTTTTTTAATTAGAAGATGTATCTCTGAAAGTGACCTTTTCAAAGAGGTCCCTTAAGGGGGTTATGTGTTTTTTCCAGTGAAGCTTCCATGGCTCAGAATCTTTTGGGGATTTTATCTTGAGAGTCTGTGACACATCTTTCAGTTATCCTCAGTGAAAGAAGTCTTATTTTTAAAATACCCAGAGTTAAGCCTCCTGAATAACATGGATGGTCGAGCTGGACAATACTTTTTGTTGTCCTAAGCAATGAAATTGGCGGGTGGGGTTGGGGATGGTGATGGAGTAGGGGGGGAGGAGGAGGAGGAGGAGGAGGTGGTGGCAATATGTGTGGAACTTTAGCCACCTTGAAAGGCAGTCCTTCAAATAAGTATATTATTTATTTAGGGACATAAAGGATTCATTTGAAAATACACAATCTGACTTATTTGTTAATGAATGCATTTTTATCTTATATCCCTGTAATTTTTCATAAGCGATACCAAAGATTAATATTGATGATGGAATTTGTGCATACGTATTTTATATTATACTTATATGCTTTTACATATATATCTGTATTTATAACAGATTTGATTTATTATAGCTTGTAGTCTCATATGAGAGGAAAACTTAAATAGCGTTTAATCATTTAAATTGTTCTCTAGCAAATATTCTTCTCTGAGAAGGGATTATTTTTCTAATACTATTCTTGGTTTTCAGACTTTGACTTCCTGTAGGGTGTCAAATCAAGATCTCTTAGCTCTTAAGAATCGCCAAGAACCTCAACAATTACAGACTTTGCAAAGCCTTCCATCAGCACAAATTAGCATATCTCTCTAAAGTACGAATTAAAAATTAAAATGTCATTTGAGAAATTGTGAATAGTAAATTTATATATGTATATTAAAAGATTAAATTATGTTAAAATTATTAATGATTAAATGATGGTACAATAATGTTATCGAGAAAACTTTATTAATTATTTGGGGGGTTTTTGTTTTGTTTTGTTATCTCTCTGATTTTTTGGTATTTCTATTTCGATTAATTTGCAGGTTTTTAATTTGTTATTTTTTTAGTGTCATATCCAGTTTGTTGATCTCTCTTTTTTTACACTGATAAAAGCGTTTAGAGAGATAAATTTTCCCTTAAGTACCTCTTTGGCTGCATTTCAAAAAATTTGGTATATTGTCTGATTGTTGTCATTTTCATTACTGAAATTGCTTCTTTGATTTGTTCTTTAACCCATCCATTCTTTAACATTAAGTTACAGGTGGCCCGGTAGATAGAGTGCTGGGCCTAAACTCAAGAAGACTCATCTTCGTGAGTTCAAGTCTGGCCTCAGACACTGGGCAAGTCACTTGACCCTGTTTGCCTCAGCTGCTCATCTGTAAAATGAGCTGAAAAAGGAAATGGCAAACCAGTATCTACCAAGAAAACCCCAAATGGGTCATGAAGAGTCAGACATGACTGAATGATTAAATAGCAATTTAATCTCCAATTGATTGTGGTCTTTAAAAGATGTATTTACTGTGTTTAACTTCTCTGCTTTTGTTTGTAGGTTTTATGCCCTTAATACATGGACAGTTTTTGTTCAGGTGCCGCGCCCTCCTTTTTCTTCCTATCCAATATTCTCCAGAGGTTTTGTTTGTTTTTGTTGTTCACTTATCCAGGTCTGAGAGGGGTAAATCGCAGTACCCTGCTTTGATAGTTTTATTGTCTGTATTTGTCCCTGTAAACTCATTTAACTTTTCATCTGAGAATTTTTTAGATGCTCTGTTATTTCATGCGTATATGTTTAGTATTGCAATCAATGAGGGGGAAAAGTCTTTTATTCCTTATTTGTGGTACTAACATTGTTCTCAATTTTTAGGTCTTCCTGAAATTATATCCCCGGTAAATGTTACTTCTCTGCTGCAGAATGCCCCAAATGTCCTCACTTTTGATCCCATCAACCCCATTCTCATCGTTTCAGAGGTAACTCTTTTTACTGTACCAAGGAGAATTTGGACATTTAAAAGACTGCTTCTAAAAGTGTCCAATCCATTTTGTCAGGTTGGTCTTTGAGTTGGCTTTGAATGGACCAGAAGGTCTGTAGAAATGAGTAATTGTAATTCCCACCTGGTTCCATTTAGGATCATGAGTTCTCTTTCTAAATACTATTTCTCAGAAGGGCAGACAGTGGGGTCTGATGGGAAGCACCCGTGAGTGGGGGTGGGATGCCAGGGCCGGGCTTCTAGGCCAGCTGGCCAGCCTTTGGCCAATCTCTAATCCTTGCCTGCAAGAAGAGGGCAGGGGGAGATGATTTCTAAGACTGCTCTGCTCTTTGCTCTTCTGAAAATTAAAATAGGTGTTTTGTTCTAGGATTTTAATAGGCCGCCTTTAAAAAAAAAAAAGATGTTATCGTTCTGTGGTAAGATCACAAATTTAGAAATGGAAGACTTCGCCTTCAAGGTTTAGTCCAACCCCTGGTTTTGCACTTGAAGCCCAGGCTTTTGTAAAGTGACTTGCCCAAGGCTGCATAGGTTTTAAATTGAAAACCCACTCTTTTGTTTCATCTGTGTTTTATCATCCTCATTTCTGAAAGTATCACAAGAGTGTTTGGTATATCTGTGTACTCACTTATTAGTGTTGACCAGCTGGCTGCTAGCAGAGCCATAATTTCATACACTATACTGATGTGATCAATCACGTTCTTTGGTTTCATTTAACATAATTGTAAAATTTGAGATTAAACTTGAACTTAAAATTAGATACTGAAACTAAGACAGTAAAAGCATTTACTGGGAGGGACTGGCACCACACAACATTATTTCCTGTTAGAACTGAGAGTATTTGTTTTTTTAAAAAATCTTTGAATAATGAAAACGATTTGAGAAACTGAGCTGTGACTGAGTTCCACAATCTAGTATGATCCAATTGTTTGATTCACAGCATCACTGAACTACCTTGGTATGTTTTTTTTCCCCCAGAATATTTCATTAAGTGGTGACAGAAAAGATGAGGCCGTGTCTGTAGCAAGGGCTGGAAAATCAGCCCCTCTTCTAAACACGATGTGGGAAGGAAGTGATTCTAAGCCTGTGAAAAAAGTGGAAAGTGAGTGTGAATAGCCATGATTTGAGCCCAAGTCCTCTGACTCCAAATTAAGTGTTTGTTCCACTGTGCCACGGTGCCCAAATCTGAAATGTGCATTTGTGTTGTAGGGGAGCCTGGAGAGCCCATCACTAACGTACTGCGTCCGACCGGCGTGGGCACGGGTGTGCCGGAGCCTGAACTTTCCACTCCTGTTAAGAGGGTAAGAGTGTTTATTTCTGTTTGGCTCTTCTTTTGGGGGAGGTTTATACAGTGACTACATATGAAATGTCCAGAGGATAGTGAGGTTGTCTTTAAGAGCTTTCTGTGGACCTTTTCTGTTCGGTCGTGTGTGTCCTCGACCTCAAACCTCTTAACTGTTCAAAATGCCTTTAACAGGCCTTGTGCATTTCTAGTTACCTGGTTTTTCTAAATTTGCCCATCAGTTATGCTGTTTTTGGATTCCACAATAATGGAGCTTTTGTGTATGAAATACATTTCATGAAACGTGAATGTGAAGATAACATTTGTATAGTGTTGTATTTTCCCCACTGCTCTGCATAGCAGTTCCTAGCACTTAATCCTACTATTTTCTTGGAAAATATAGCCCGGATCCGTTTTATTCTTCGATTTAACCTTATCCCGAAAGTTATTTTCTTTAGGCAGTGCTGCTGTTAGCTGAACTTGACCTAACAGTCAGTCCTAGGGTTTAGAGTTGGAAAGGTCTCCAACCTCCTCCTTTTACGGGTGAGGGTAAGTGACTTGTCCAGAGTTACAGAGCGAGAGCAGCAGCAGCTGAATTCAAAGCCAAGTTCCCCCTGCCAATGCCCGGTGCGCCATGCTGTGTGTTCCTTAACCTCACTTAACTACCACATGATCTGGGCTTAGAACGATTTTTTATAACAGCGTGGCAGCGCTCCTCAGATACCTGTTGGCTATAACTTGACCACATCGGCCCTTCTGTACTTCTTACTGGACCTAATGAACTGTTGATAATGTTGACCCACCCAGCAAGTTCTTTACAGTTGTTGAGCTAGTTCTTAGGAAGGAAAGAAACATGGGCCACTTGATGTGCAAAGCTGACAGAGCTCAGTGACTGTGCACACAGCAAAACGAATTTGGCCGAGTTACTTTGAACAGTGGAATCCAGCATTTCTTACTGATCTTAATGAATTTCATCCTGACCTGCTGACTCGGGTTCAGATCCTGCCTCTGTCCCATTGGTCAGAGCCTCAGGCAAGGAGGGCGTGATCCGCATCGTCAGAGAGGCTTCCTCCCTTGGGACTCCTGTACCCAGACATAGGGGGTCAGGTCCAAACCTTTTCCTCTATTCCCGTCCCCTTCACCCTCACCCGCACTCACAAACAAAACCCAACAACCCATAACTTTGGTGTATAACAAATTTTTAAAAATGAACTCTTCTTTTAATCTATTTAATTCTTCAATCAAAAACCTACCTGACCAAGTGAAAACCGTTCCAAATTGGAAATGTAAATATTTGTCCTTAATATCACTGAGAAGCAGGAAATGGAGATTGGTGGGCATTTTTATGGACCGAGCTCTTCTTCTGTTATTAGTAATGGGGAGTACTCTTTTTTGTTGTAGGAACTTGCATTTCTTTTGAGGACTGTATCTATTAAGGGGGAAAGTGTCTGTGAATGTTTCTGTTGATCATATATCTAAGCTGTCCAACCCTTACCTTAAGATATTGGATGCAAAGATTTTTTTCCCCTCCAGTTAATGCCTTTCTTTCTTATCTTAGGTGTACTAACAATTAAATATTTCTTTTAGGATATAAAGATCAGAAATGTGGACTGTTGGACAAATTTGGGCAAAACAGTCACAACTACAGTGTTACCAAAATCATCAGATGGTCTCTTCAGGCAGTTCAAAAAAGCAGCCATGGAAAAGGAAGTGGGGACCCGAACACAGGAGCTGATAAGGATGCAGCTGAATCAGAAGCCAGAGGAATCAAAAACCCACCCAGATCAGACGTATGAGATTCGTGAGATTGTTGGGCATTGGCTTGAAATGTACCAAATAGTCTTTACTTCAGCCTTTTTATTCACATTGTAGTTTGAATAGATACTCCATATTTTAATCATATAAGGGCTCTTCAAAAATAATAACTTGGCGCAGTGAATAGAGCACCAACCCTGGATTCAGGAGGACCTGAGTTCAAATGCGGCCTCAGACACATAACCCTGAACTAGCTGTGTGACCCTGGGCAAGTCACTTAACCCCATTGCCTAACCCCCCCCAAAAAAGTAGTAACTTGAAATGGATCAGATTTCTTTCTCAATTGAACATTAATTACCTACTGTGTGCCAGGCAGGACAGCTGGGTGGCTCTGTAGTGCATGGAGCCCCCAGCTTGGAGTCAGAAAGATCCAAGTTCAAATCTGGCCTCAGAGACTTCCTGGCTGTGTGACCCTGGGCGAGTCACTTACCCCTGTTTGCCTCAGTTCCTCATCTGTAAAATGAAATGGAGAAGGAACTGGCAAACCATTCCAGTATCTTTGCCAAGAGAACTCCAAAGGGGGAGGGGGAGGGCAGTCACAAAGAAGTGGACACGTCTGAACAAATGTGCACGTGTGCAAGGCTAGGTGCTGGGGATATGAAGATAGTACATCAAAGCCTCCACTGTCACGGAGTGTAGATGTACATGGGGGAACCAAAGATGTCTCCGGATAAGGATGGAGAGAATGCTGACGACGAGGGGGATCATCTGAATTCAGTCTTAGGAGGTCAAGGGCCTGTGCCCAGGCACAGAGTTGGAATGTCAGCTTGAGTTAATAATAGCACAGGGGCCGGTTTGGTTCAGTGATTCATCGGCACGTGTACTGTCCTCAGAATTCTGAATAACTCATATTTTTAGCCCTCTGCTGATGTCTCCTGACTTTGACCTAGCCTTTCTCATTTGGAATTGGTATTTTGATGGAATGGAGAGCCCCCCTTTTTCTGAGGCATTATTCTCCCCTTGTGTCCATTTTACATCCATAGGAGCCACATAACTCTGCAGTGATGGATTTAATGCCAACACATAAAGCCGCCTCATCACTGCTGTAAGGAGGACACATGGGTCTTATTTGGGAACCACCTTTCCATGGGCTTTTGTTCTGAAGCTCTCATAGCTTTTTCTGAAGAATAGAATACAGTGGAGTTGTGTGGGTACACACACACACACACACACACACAACACACACACACACCCCTTAACTTTTTTTTTTAATAAAAATTACTGATTTTGCAGTGTTGAGTTTTCAAAATAATACCTTGTGTCTTAAAGTAACACAGCTTAGTAGATCTTTTTTTTGTTTGTGAGGCAGTTGGGGTTGAGTGACTTGCCCAGAGTCACACAGCTAGTGAGTGCTATGTGTCTGAGGCCAGATTTGAACTCGGGTCCTCCTGACTCCAGGGCCGGTGCTCTATCCACTGCACCACCTAGCTGCCCCATTAGTAGCTCTTTTATAAGCTTTAAATATATTAGCCAGGCAATAAGGCCCTTGCATAGCTTTTAGTATTTTCTGATGAAACAAAACTGATTTTTAAAGGGACTTTGACAAGAATGCAAATAAAATTCAAGATGAATGTTATCCTGAAACACAAAAACCTCATCAGGCGCCATTGGAAGTTCAAGAAGATTGTTGGCTTATCAAAGATCGGAATTTGGCAAGAAAGAGAGAGCAAGAGCGGAGGAGAAGGGAAGCCGTAAGTAAAACCTTCCCAGCACCACAGGACTCACAGCATCCGGTGACATAAAGGCCAGCGGCCCAGGGCCACACCCTGCCTTGCCCACCATCCCTGGGCCTCTGGTTCCTCGGGTTCAGGCCAAGGTCACACTCTACATTCTCTCCCCTGATGCCCAGTCTTTGAGACCCTAAGTTGCTGCTCTCCCTGCCTCCCTCTGGCTCCCACCTTTCTTTGCTGTGTCAGAATGGCTGAGTTGGCTGTGTGCGTGTGAAAACGTGCTCGCCACTCTCTGCCTTTCCAGGCTTCACTCTTCGTCATTTTTTTTCTTCTTTATTTTCCCCTGGTTTGATTTGTGGCAAAACCATGTTTTGGTGCCTTTGCTTGCACGTCGGTTTTTGGTTATTTGACCAAGGTCTCTCAGGAAGTGTACCAGTGTACCCAAAGTTAAATAGTGGTGCAGACGGTTTACAAAGGGTTGTTAGGGACCCCCGTTGCAACCATTGCTGTGTCTGCACAGGGCCAGGGGAGAGCCTACCCTTCTGCTTCAACAGAAGGTTTTAGTGTAATAACATATGAAGGTCAGCTGAGGTGTCCAGAGTGTTTGGTCTCGAGAAGACATGAGAGCGATCACACTCAGGTGTTTGAAGGACACACCACCTGGGAGCATTGGGCGACCCTCAAAAAGGGACGTTTTAGGGGAATGGGGGAGGTCAGGAACCTCCAGACTAGGCTGGAGCACATGCCCAGGCCAGGGCAGGTCCCTTCTCTCTGCTGAGGCAGCTGTATTCTCTCCTGGAGCTTTCCAGCCTGTGATCACTGCCAACCAGTGAGATCCCCAAATCCAGTGTCATCTCACGCTGGGCATCATCTTCAGACCAGGTCTTCAGTGTCCATCAGCTGTTTTCTTGACTATTTGAAGACTATTGTGGTTGTTCTGGATGTTTGGATGGGTGTTTTCAGATTTGAAGATTTGGTCCTCCTTAAGGTATTGGAAAGTCTTATCTCTGCATCGCTTGGGTGATGTTTAATAACCGTACTCAATTATACAGGACAACGCTCAGGCGCCACCTGCACTATTCTAACTCGGCCATTGTCTTCATGTGGCTAGAGGAGTCCTAATCTACCAGATGCTTCCTTGTGATTTCCTGCTAAACTCAGGAGCTGCTTTACCAGAACAAGCATCTGATCTTTATAAAACCCATTTGAACAACAAAAAGAAAGCACGTTTTGTTAAAATTTACAGTGTTTTCTTCTTATGTGCAAAGGGGAGTAAAAATTTAATCTAGTATCTTAACTGCTCAGAAAAGTAAGGTTGCACTAATAAACTGCTTCTGGTAAAATGGAAAAGATGAAAGTTTTATGACAGTTAACTCTGAAGGGATTAAAATTTTCTTGTGCCACAATGACTCCTTGCATCCTAGTTCTCAGTATCTGTTTCGTTTCTCTTCCTTTTTCCACAGATGGCCAGCACCATCGATATGAACCTGCAAAGCGACATTATGATGACCTTTGAGGAGACCCTTGATTAAGTTTAACACTCTGAATTCGTTGTTGGTTGGTTCATTCGATTAAACTCTGGGCATAGAGGGAGCCAACTTTAACATAAATCCCAATGTGGGGGTGAAAGCAGGCTTTTCACCCCCAGTTATCAGTTACATTGGGTTCTGATTCACAGTGACTAAAATTTTGAACTATTTTCTTTAACATCTGCTTTCTTTTATATTCCCAGTGTTTTTTATATGAGCTATATTTCCAAGGAATTTCATAATTTTGTAATCCTGATTGCCTAATTATGGGTGTTTATTGAGTAGTCTTGTGAAATATTAGGAAGCCTATATAGGAACATTCCAGAACAACTTAAAAGACTTTGAACTCTAGTGTTTCTTTCTAATTTTTACCTTTTTTTAAATCAAGCATTTATTTGCCTTTGAAAATGAGCACTTACCTTAACAGATAAATTGCATCAGTTGGGAGAACATGAGGCATTCTCTTAAACCAGGGCTGGGGAACCTGCAGCCTGGAGGCCACGTGTGATCCTTGGCCTTTTGACTGAGTCCAGGTTTTACAGAACAAATCTTTTTGTTAAGGGGTTTTGCTCTGTGAAGTTTGGGTTCAGTCAAAGGGCCGCACTTGAGGACGTAGAGGGCCACACACAAGGTCTCTAAGCCTCAGGTTCACCACCTCTGTCCTAAACTGTGAGCACTTCTTTTTGAGCTTTGTGGTCTTAGTGCCTTAAACTTGAACAAAATGATTCCTTTTGAAGTCTTTTGTAAATAACTCACTAGTAAATAAATGCCCCTTGGGAGCCTCCATGTCACACCCTTGGGCCCGGCTCAGACGTGTGTTCCCAACCACGGACCACTTTAAGATGGACCGTCTGGACTCTAGCAAACTGGATGGCTTTTTCAGAATGTTTTAAGAGTTTATTTTATCCTAATTATTTTCTAAAAGTGAGTGAGGGGAAATTAAGTAAAGCAGCCTGCTTTTGTCATGCTGATAGTCCAGAAGACCCTCGGTTGCCCACACATCAGAACTTTGCTAGTGCTTCTGCCTCCCCATTTTTCATTCTGAAATTTGGATGACAATCTGATCATCTAATGATCTAATGAGATCAGATCTATAAAGCACTTAGTTAGTATAGTGCCTGGCACATAGTAAGCACTATAGAAATATTAGCTGTTATTCATATCATCTGACATTAAAAACTCAAAACTCTCTAGTTTTTTTTTCTCTTACCTAAATACCAGGTAAAAAGTTCTTGAACACCTTTAAAGTTTAATTACTTGATATCCATGATAGAAGCTGAAATGTTAAGGAGTGGAACCATACAGCTTGGCTTTTTAGCCTTCAGTATAACTGGACACATTTTTTCAGGCCAGTTTTTTAGTTTGTACTCAGTAATTTAATGACTTATGTTTTTTAAAAAAATTAATTACATGAAAGTAACCTGCAGTCAACACTAACATATAAAATAATCCACAAGTAAGAAAGATAAATTAACCCACAGTTAACACTACTTCATAAATTACTTGGAGAATTTACCTTTCCTAAGGTTTACCAGTGTACTTCTATCGTGTATATCTAAAGTTACCAAAGTTTAAAGTTGTGTAAAGACTTTATAACCACCCTATATTTACTGCCATTTCCTAATAATTATTGAGCATAGATACATCTGTATACCTCTATCAATACACACTGCTTCAATACATTACAAGAATCTGTGATGTTCTCATTCTGGGTACTCCTTCCCTAGAATTCTTGAGGGTCAGTGGTCCATGAGGATCCATTACCTGGTTATAAGCCTATCCACATTTTGCTAGGCTGGTTTTCATTTAAACAATAACCCACGCTCAAAAAGAGTTGTTAGCTTGGTCTGTTATACCAAAATTTATGTTCTCCTCACATGGCTTTAAAGAACCCAGGGTCACCTCCACAGGTACATGACAAAGCCAAGATGTCGCCAAGGCCTTTAATGAAGGATTTGTATGTTACAAAGAGCCTATGATCACCTCAACAGCTTTCCTTTGTGTAATGGAGTCACGATTTAGTCAATACAAATGTAGAACAGAGGAGTAAAGGTGTTAACATTATTGGGGGTGATACCCGTGCACTAGAGGATACCACCTAGTCCTACAGAGCCAAAAAAAAAAAATCAGCATGATGATTAGTAGCATGCTGGTTGAATAACGTGTGAAGTATGTCAGCTTTTACAGTTATCCCTCAGACATGTTCCTAAAAAGCTATGCATAAATGAGCAAGGAGTTTTTCTGTTAATTCAAGGTTTTGGTCTTAATGAACAATAAACATTGAATTCAAGAATTCAAATATTCATTGCAAAAACACAGGATACCTTTCTTATTGTATACTATGCATATAGTTAGCTATATACACACACTCCAGATGTTAATACAACCATGACAATCTGCTTCATCTTTACATGTTTTATAAGCACGACTCCAATTGATTACTATGTCTTGATATACAAATTATGAAATGGGATGGGGAGACTAAGATTACATGGGGACCTTCCAATGTTGTGCTCTTTCTCCAGATTATGAAGTCAACTGTTTAACAAGTATTAAACACCAACTAGGTTCCAGGCCCTAGGAGAGCACATCATTGTTACTGATCAGTTTTCAAATAGATGGGTAATGTTACTCTCATCTGGGTAAGAGAGAGTATTGGGGGGCAGGGAGAGTGTGGCATTTTTTGCCTTGATGCCCAGGGTCACCTCCTAATCTGAGGGAAACAAGAACCAAACTTACGTCAGTTATGGCCAGGGTAGACTGCCCCAGTTGGTGACCCAGTGTGTCATGGAGATGCTCGTGATCAATAGAGTAATGAAGACGTTTTGTTTCCTTTGGATCATGGAACCTACAGAAGCAATTATTAATATAAAAATAGCCCTAAGTATTTGTACTGTACTACTGACAGTAATTATATTAGAAAAATTCCAATCTATGGCAAACTGGAGAGGAGGAAGGTGGGCTTTCTTTAGCAACAGACTTCCTCTGAAAGCCGTCCACCCATGAGCCAGTAGAAATAGGAGTGCTGTTTGAGGGGAAAAAATTTTAAAAAGTGGGGGGGGGGGGCGGGGGCGGTGCTTGAGGAGGAGGGTACAGTGTGGAAATTTTTAAAATGTCACCACCATATTACTTTTCTGATGGGAAGGAGTTGTATTAGGTGATCTCCAGAGCCCTTCTTTGGGTACGCCATTCCAACTTCCAAATGTCCTATATTTTTGTACCCATTTTCTCAGGGTAGATGTGAGGATCCAATTAAGATGCCTGAAGGCACTCAAGATAACAGATTCATAAAACACTTTGCGTTTTGTCCTTACCTGAGCTAGAAATCAGTGTATTCAAAACTCCCTAAAACCTGGCCCAAGCAGTAAAACTCCCTGAAAATTGAAATAGACCAAATAGAAGCCAATCCTATCATCATGTCAGAGGGTCCTGGAGGGAGTCGAATTAGAAGGCACAGGAGTGGTTCTTGTAAGTCTTGAGTTTAGAAGGATAAGGAAGAGAAATATACTAAGGGAAAGGGGGATTGGAAGAACAAGGAAGGTTAGGAAAGGTGGTCTCAATCAGCATGGAAGTAGAAGTCTATACAAAGAAGGAAGGAATGGTGGTGGGGGGAGCTGCCAGCACTTAATGTACCTGGTGCGTTATCCTGCACAAAATGGTTAAGGGATTGGTTTCAGGGAAACCTGGGAAGACTTGTATGCACTAACGCAGGTTGAAGCAAACAACCAGGAGAACAGTTCACACAGCGACAATTCTGAACACTTTGAATGACTAAAGAACTCTGATCAGTCTAAGGGCCAACCAGGATTCCAGAGGATTCCTGCTAAACATGCTCTCCACTTCCTAATGGGGAAAGACTCGAGTGCAGAGTGAGTGTGTTTGTGTGTTCCTTTTGGATGTGACCAACACAGAAGTTTGTTTTGCCTAATTATACATTTTTTTACCTTTTAAAAAAAATTGTTCTTGGAGATAGGGTGAGAGGGAAGGAAGATGAATTTTTTAATCCCTAAAGTCAATTAATTGTCATCATTTCCTTTCCCAGCATTACCACCACTAGGGGGTAAAGTGGATAGAGCAGTAGGTCTGGAATCTCGAAGACCCGAGTTCAAATCGGGGCATCAGACACTTACTAGCAATGTAACCCTGAGCAAGTCACTTAACCTCTGTTTCAGTTTCCTGAACTATAAAATGGAAATAACACATCACCTCCTCCCAGGATTATGATGAGGATCAAATGAGATACTATTTGTAAAGCACTTAACACAAAGGCTGGTGCATAGTAGGTGCTTAATACATTTCCATGTATGCACATGGTGTGTGTGTGTGTATAGAGAGAGAGGAAAGCACTGGAAACAGTGGGTGCTCCTCAGTTGAATAATTGCATAACAATATGTGAACCTAATGGGATATTGCGCATAAGAAATTTTAGATGGGTCTGGGTTTAGAGAAAACTGGGAAGCCATGAACAGATACAGAATGAAATAAGAACTAAGAACAGGTTGTGTGATAACTACAATACTGCAAGGAACACAACTTTGAAAGACTTAAGAACTCTGATCAATTGTTTTTTGTTATTCAGTGGTGTCTGACTGTGACCCCCATGGACTTTGTCCAGGAGATTTCCTTGGCAAAGATACTAGAGTGGTTTGCCATTTCCTTCTCTCTGTCCCCATTTTACAGATGAACTGGGGCAAATAGGGGTTAGTTGACTGGCCAGGGTCACACTGTAAATATCTGAGGCTGGATTTGAACTCAGATCTTCCAGATGCCAGGTCAAATGCTCTGTTCACAGTTCTACCTAGCCTCCCCTCCTCATCAACTCAATAATCAAACACAATTGCAGAAGACCCATAATGAAGCATGCATGCTTGCCACTTTGGCTTAGGGGTGGATTGTAGGAGCAGAATAAGACATGCGTTTTCAGAAAAAGACTGAATTTGTTTTGTTTGACTCTATTTCTCTGTTTCAAGGAAAGACTTTAATTTTGGGTGGAGAGAGTGCCAGAGTGGGAGTGATAGTGATTTTGGGAATAAAAAGAAAAAAGGAAAATGCATCAATGAAATATTTTTAAAAATACGTAAAAGAAAGCAAGGGTCAAAGAAGCAGGGCAGTGTTGGCAATACTGTGTTAAATTTAACATATACTTTTTGAAAAGATGTTTAGAAATTCACAGTTTCATAAAATTCCTTCTCAGTGAATTGCATATAGAAAAATTCTTTTTTGTTGGTGTTCATCAATTTTGTAATATTATTTAAAAAAATTTTTAGTAGAAATCAGTCTTTTCTCCCTCCCACTCCCCACTGAGAAAGGAAGCAACAAAACCTCTGTTACAAGAAGTACAGTCAAGCCAAATAAATTCCCCCATTGGCCATATTAAAAAAAAAATAGTCTGCAATCTGACTCCCTAATCTGTCAGGAAGTGGGTAGCATATTTCATTATGAGTACACTGGAGTCATGGTTGGCATTGATCAAATTTCTAAAGTCCTTCAAAGATGTCCGACTTTACACTCCACTCTGCATCAGTTCATACAAATCTTAACCAGGTTTTCCTTGAAACCAGTCCCTTTATAATTTCTGAACAGCACAATAGTATTCCATAACATTTAGGTACTATAACTTTTTAGCCATTCCCCAATTGATGAGGATCCCCCTCAGTTTCCAATTCTTTGTCACTACAAAAAGCTGACGTATGTGTGTATGTATACATATATATATGGGTCCTTTCCTTCTTTCTTTGATGTCTTTGGTGTTTAGACCTAATATTGGTATCACTGGGTCAAAGGATATGCATAATGTAACAATTTTTGAAGCTATTGATTTCCAGAAGGGCTGGACCAGTCTACAGTTTCTCCAACAGTATACTAATGCACCTGTTTTCTCACAGCCCTTCCAAAATTTGTCATTCTACTTTTTTGGGGTAATTTTGCCAAATCTGATGGTGGTACCTCAGAGTTGCCTTAATTTGCATTTCTCTAATTATAAATGATTTAAGGAACTTTTTTCACATGCCTACCAAAAGCTTGGATTTCTTCATCTGAAAATTACCTAGTTATATACTTTGACCATTTATCAATTGGAAAATGGCTCTTATTCTTATAAATTTGATTCCATTCCCTACATATCTTAAAAATGAGCCCTTTATTAAAGAAAATTGCTACAAAGATTTTTTCCTCTTTAACTGTTTCTCTTATAATTTAGGTGAATTGATTTTGCTTGTGCAAAAACTTAAATTTTTTTCTGTAATCAAAAATGTGCATTTAGCCTCTTGTGAGTGTATCTCTCTAGTCTGGTCATGAACTCTTCCTCTATCCATGGAGCTGACAGGTAAATTTTTTTCTGTGATCTACTAACACGTCATCCTTTATGTCATGTACCCATTTGGACTGTGTCTTGTCAGATACTGGTCTGTATCTAGTTTTTGCCTTTCTAGTTTTCCCAGCAATTTTTATCAAATAATCTTACCCCAATAGCTGGGATTATTGGGTTTATCAAACACTAGGCTACTTTAAAAAAAAAAAAGAAACAAACAACAATAACAACCCATACTTTCAGAAAGTCAACACTTACATGAAGGGTTGTGAGCTAAGGTTTTGGTGGTTCCTGACCTTCACAGGGGCTTAAAGACAGGTAGCTTTTCTAGGGAACCCATAAGTAACAAGTTCTTAGGTGCTAAACTTAAATTCCTCTTTGATAATCATTTCAACTAAAAACATGGACTGCACTTTCTGCTGAACCAAGTCTAATGATGTATTAATTGCCAAGTTGAATGGCCTCTCCTCATCCTTCTTTACTTCTCTGTAGCTTCTAAAACTCAGTCACCTTCTTCTCCTTGATCCTCTTCTCTCAAAGTTTTAAGGACAGTGGATTACTAACATTCTTACCTCCCTATTGGACCACTCCCATGTCCTTTGCTGGATCCTCGTCTAGGTTGGCATAACTAGGTTTTTCACAGGGCTCTATCCTGGTACCTTTTTTCCCCTCTCTATACTATTTCACTGGGTGATCTCATCAGCTCCCATGCATTCAGTGGTTATCTCTATACTGATGATTTTCAAATATACTTATCCAGCCCTAACTTCTCTGCTGACCTTCAGTGTTGCATCTATAGTGTTGCCTATTAGATCTTAAATTCAGTGTGTCCAAAACTGAACTCAATATCTTTCCTCCCCTTCCAGACTTCCTTTTTACTATTAAGGGTACCACCACCCTTCCAGTCACCCAGGTTCACAATTTAGGCATCATCTTCAACTTCTTACTATGTTTCACCTCCCATAGCCAATCTATTGCCAAAGCTGGTTGATTTTGCCTTCCTACACCTCGCACATGCCCCCTTCTCTCTTTTGGCATCACCTCATGCCTACATTATCGCAATAGCGTGCTGGTTGGTCTCCCTCCATAAGTCTAGACCCACTCCAGTCCATCCTGCATTCAACTGTCAGCGTGGTCTTCCTAAAGTACAGGTCTGACCACATCATCCTCCACCTTCCCACTCCTCCACAAACTTCAGCAACTCCCATTCACTTCCAGGACAAAATTTAAAACCCTGCATCCGGTGTGCAGAGGCCTTCCGTAACCTGGCTCACCCTACCTCTCCAATCTTTTCACATCTTATGCCATCCCCTATGCCCACCCCAATATTGTACTCTGTGAACCAATGTCACTGATTTCTTTGCTATTCCCTGAACAAGGAACTCCATCCCCCAGCTGGGCATTTACCCTGTCTCCTGTCCCAGTAATGTTCTCCCACCTCAGCTCCAGTTTCTGGCTTCCCTGACTTCCTTTAGGGACCAGCTAAAATCTCACCGTTTACAGGAAGATTTTCCCAATTGCTCTCAATTCTGGTGCCTTCCTACTGTTGGTTTTTCCCAATTTATCCTGTATGGAGCTTGTTTGTACGTAGGCATATTTATGTTGCCTCACCCGTTAAATTATGAGCTCCTTGAGAGCAGAGACTGTCCTTTGCCTTTCTTTGTATACCCAGAGCTTAGGATAGTGCCTGGCACATAGCTGCTTAGTAAATGTTTATTGATTGACTAAATGAACTCAGCTTGTTTTTCCAGTTCTTCTATAATCTGGCTACATCCTGCCTTCTGTAATATGTTGATGGATCTGTGGTCTCATTGATGTGCATTTTCCCTTAAAGAGTGCGGATTGCAACTCATCCATCCCTACCCATCCTTGTGCTACTTGTATCCATGTTCTCACATAAATTCTTTTTTTAATTAGTTTTTTAAATTAGTTTTTATTTTTATTTTTAACAAGTACTAAATAGAACAGTCATTTGCATATCTACAGTCATTGTTATTTGTCCTTTGAAGATGACATCCTGGGGTGATGTCCTGACTTGTGCAAAATTGCGCAAAGTCTTCAGCCTCTCAGTAGAACAAATGGAGAACTGTACATAAAACTGTAAATTTCTCTTATGTACTGCTTGACTTTCTTTAAGTATATACTACTACGATTAAATTGTAGCTTTGAAAGCTAGCCTTCCGGTTCTCCCCACTTAAAAATTCTCCACATGGTATCTACCTAATAAAACTGGATTATAGGGAAGACAGATCTTTGATACTGCATGCATTCCAGTGGGAACATGTTTATCCCTTGCTGTTATTATATGACAAGCCTGTCTGCTTTTTTGGGCATAAATCTCCCTCAATGCTACTGTTTACACTGCTTCTCCTGCATCGTTCTTCACTGGTAACATTTTGCAACCTACTTATGGTCATTCTGCGCTTTGGTCAATTACCCACAACTTCAATTCTTTAGAAACCTGGCATTCTATGAATTTCAGCCACCCAATTGCTGAACACACACTGATGTTAGAAAGATGGGCATTTGTTTCATGGAGATGCTGAATGGCCACTCACTCTAACAATCTGAATGAGGGTGATTTATTTGTGTGAGTTTTGCAATGAGATACGATTAGCTTTTCCCACCCATTTCAACTCTTCCATTTGGATATTCAAAAGCTTCTCTTTCCAAATGAGTGCTTATGTGATAAACTATAGAAAGAAATAAAAGAGAAAACTCATGAATAAGATTTCATGTGTCCAAATGAGATTGATTAAAGAATATTATTTGCAGCTGACTAGCCATGGGAGGGATATCATGGTACTCCAAATCGCTGTCCAGATTGTGGAGGTGTGGCAACCTCTCCAAAAATGGCTTTCTATGCTTCCCCTTTTGTAGAATATCTGTATTAAGGATGCACCCCCACTTTTCAGGGGCCTCAGGGTGGGAACTGGTGGAAAACAAGGAGTTACCTACTAATTCCACATGCTGTTTTAGGGATTTTTTTGGAGCATTTTGATTGGTTGAGGGGGTAAAGGAAGGAGAAAAGGAAGTCAAGGTAAGACTCTAACTCATCCCCTGCTTGATGTTTCAACCAATTCTCAGAGACAGGAACCTGGTTTTTACTCTCTTGGATGAGCTTTTGAAAAACTCTCCCCCGAATAAATGATCTTGTATCTCATACAAAGAACAAAGGTACCAAAGTTTGTTCATGACCTACTTTTTTTTATTTAACTCAATTCAACTGTGCCAGTCTCCACCTCCTAACATTGTCTTAGAGCTTTTTGTTTAGTTATCTATGAGATGAGGCAGTAGACAATTTGCCTATGGCTAGAAGAGGCCCTTCCACAGAAGCTTAGGGTCCTTCGAAACACCACATTTTCTCCAAAGGAAATTCAATTCACTTTTTTCCTATTCAGTTTTGGATCCAATTCAACATCCATTGTCTAAGAAGTGTATACTGATGGAACAGCTCTATGGGTTGTCCATCCAATTTCTTATCACAATCTGGACAATAAATATTCTTCATCCACTTGGTTTTTCCTGTGTAGATAGTCTAAATTCTTGAATCATTATAGCTTGCATTCAAGAGGCTTTTCAGTAGTCCAGGATTTGATGCAATCAGCACAATATCCTCTGTAAGCAAGAGAAGCTGGAGGAACTCACCATCTGCAGGACTTTACCTCTAGTTTGGACTCAACACTGAACATCAGAAATGGAATTGCTGAAATAAATATTGAAAATAGAAAGACCACTTAACTTGGAGTTAAGAACTTGTCTTTGAATCCTGGCTTTGTCTCTTAGTAGGTGGGAAATAACTTTCTGAACTTGTTTCTTTGTGTGTGAAATGGAAATAATAGTACTTGTGCTACCTCAGAAGGCTGCTGTGAAGATGAAGGTTCACATGCCTTAAAATGCTATTGAAATGTGAATTCTTATTCAGCAGATTAATATTAAATAGCATTGTCGTAGAATGAAAGCTCTTTCTTTGGATCCCCGTCTCACACACAGCCTGACACATAGTAGGAGCTTAATACATGTCTGTTGATTGAATGATTAATAAACGTTTGAATTCAGAACAGCCAGATCTCCTAGTCTGTCCAGAATCCTAGTCTCCAGATGGGCCTTTGACTGTCCAGTACTTAGTTTTGACTCTAGTATTCTTGCCATATAACTGAATTGTACAGTAGAATAAATGGTAGTATCAAGAGAACTTGAGAAAGGCCCCAGCACATTTCTTTGGACCCCTTATGGCACATTTACAGAAGACTTACCAATGGTCAAAGGATAGGCATTTGCTGATGAAAGAATGGAAACAAAGAAGGAAATCAAAGGACTTTTAGATCACACACATATATATTATACATATATACGATTACACATATATACAATGGTTATGCTATAGGATAATATTCTATCTTGATTTAGAATTAGAAAAGATGGCCATGTAGGAAGTTGATCTTAAACCTTAAAAATATGCTGGAGGGCCTCTAAGTGATCCAGTGGGAATGGGCTCCATGTTGTCTTCACTGCCCTAAGTAGGCTTTCATTCTACCAAAGGTACATTTTAAAACTTCCGTCTTAAGTGTGACTAGAGGTGGGGAGAGAGAGATGAGTACAAGATAGTCCTTGCCCTTAAAAAGCTTACAATCTAGCATGGAGGGATTTAACTTTCTTTGTGAATCTGCCTCTTGGGAGACAGTGTGGCTAATCTTTTTTTTTTTTTTTGAAGCTTGATTTATTTTATTTTTCTCAATTACAAATCAACATTGTTTTTAATTTTGAATTCCAAATTCTCTTCCTCCCCCACCTTGAGTTGGAAAGCAATTTGATATATATTATAAATGTGAAGTCTTTCAAAATATTTCCATATTAGCCATGTTTCAAAAGAAAACACAGATTCCTCCCCCCCCACCATAAAAAAGAAGAAAAATGAAGTTTAAAAAACATCCTTTGCTCTGTATTCAGACTCCATCTGTTCGTCTGAATGTGGGTAGCATGTTTCATCCTAAATTCTAAAGAATTGTCTTGGAGCATTGCATTTCTCAGAGCAGCTAGGTCATTCACACTTGATCATGGTCCAATATTGCAGTTCCTGCCTGCAATGTTCTGCTGGTTCTGTTCAATCCGCTTTGCATCAGTTCGTACAAGTCTTCCCAAGGTTTTTCTGTAGCCGTCGTGCTCCTCATTTCTTACAGCACAGTAGTATTCCATCACAATCGTATACCACAACTTGCGTCCAGTCTCTTCGTGACACGCTCCGCCTAATGTGATGACCCTTGAAGGCCAGCATCAGCATCGTTTGTTTCCCTTTTAGCGGGGTGAAGCCTTCGCCCTAGCGCGGCTGCCAGCGTAACCAGTAGCTGCACCGAGCGGGCGGGGCCCGCGGGAGCCCGTCCGAAGCTACGCCAAGGCTGGGCACGAGAGCGCAGGGTCCACCCGGGCTCCTGGGGAGCCTGGAGCTGGGAGTCCGCGTCTGAGGCTCTGCAGGAGGGTGGGGGGGGGGTCCCCGCGGCGCAGCCTGTCCTCCTGCTCGGTTCGCCTCATTCAGCCCCGAGTCTGTGCTCCCGGCTGGGCCGGGGGGGGGGGGGGGGGTCAGGAGCCGGCGCCAGCCTGTCCGGGTACCGGGCTCAGGGGCCGAGGACGGAGCCCCGCAGCGCCGGGGAAGAGGGCTGAGCGGCCGGCGGCCCCGGAGCCGCCCCTCCCATGGCGATGGCGAGGCTCCGAGACTACTGGCCGCTGCTGACCGCGCGACTGACCGGCGCTCTCCGGGCTCTGCTCTTTTGGACCCTGGTGTATGGCTATTGTGGGCTCTGCGCCTCGGTTCACCTGCTGAAACTTTTGTGGAGCATCGGGAGAGGACCCGGCCAGACCTTTCAGAGGCTCGTGCGGGAGAACCCCCCAGCTTGCTTGAACGACCCCTCCTTGGGAACCCACTGTTACGTGCGGATTAAGGTAAAGGCCAAGGCTGCCCCCGCCCCGGCTCAGCTCCGCTGGGAGCGGAGCGCAGCCCGGGAGGGAGGGAGGGAGGGAGGGAAGCTGGAGAGTCCCGAAGAGACCCCAGTCGTCTTCGTGACCCGGGGGCAGTTTGGTGCCAAACCATGCAGTACCCAGCGGTGCCGCGACGGAGGAACCGAGACGGTGGGCCGCCAGCACAGGGGGCTCTCAAACGGCAGCGAGAGATCTGCTGGGGGCTCGGAACAGAAAGAGGGGTGCAGGGGGCCGAGACTTGTGCTCACGTTTGTCTGCTTCCTCCATCCCTCCTCTGTGTGTGTGCGTGTGCGTGTGCGTGTGTGTGTGTGTGTGTGTGTATGTGAGAGAGAGAGAGAAGAGAGAAATGGGGGGGGCACATCCCCACACTTATTCAGATCGGACAAACAGCAGTTCATATTGAAAGCTCAGTTTTGAAGGAAGGGCGGGGGTGGGGGGGATTAGAATTTCGTTAACAGGAATCTTGTCCTCACTTGTCGCCTCCCCCCAACACATACACAGTAGGTCGTCTTTTTCCTCTGCAGAGCATAGGGGTTTTCTACAGTCACCTTTTTGCCCTTAGAACCTAGATCAACCTTAAGGAAGTGAGTATGATATCCAAGTGGTTATGAGGAGCTCGCCGCAATGAAAAAGTAAATAGAGTAATTCATGGGAAATTTGAGAGTGAAAATTGGAAAAGCCAGGAATTCGGCATCCCCGAATGCCCTAGAAATTATTAGCAAATGATTCACAGTACATATGGTGGGGGGGCGGAGGGGGTGGTGGTGCAGTAAGCTTAAGGAGAACTCGAATAGAACGTAAGCCTTTCCTTCCTTCCCTGTGCTTCCGGATTGCCTTGCAGATAGATATATGCCCCCCAGGGACTCTATTTCAGTGCCCTGACACACGGGCAGACCCAGGCACACTGCACCAAGCAATCTGGCTCTTGGATTACTGCTGTCACCTGGCCACGGATCTGCCCCCAAGCTCCTTTTGGAGTCGGGAGCCCTGAGCCACCGTGACATGTTTGCTGCACAGGCTCCGGGCCAAGGAAGTCCTCCAGTTGGGATGGAAATTGTCCAGTAGATGGAGGGGTGGGGCCAGGGGGCCAGCATTCTCCCGAAATCCTGGTGGTACACAATATGCTTAATTGTACCAGGAGAACTGGGAGAATCTTTCAATCAATTCATAACCATCGAGCCCCTCACAAGTTACAAGTAGGTGTATCTTCTAACCTCAAGACAAAAGTCAGACAGGTTCTCCTGGACCAACTTAAACAAGCGTTAAGCGGCCTGGAGTTTGCAGTGGAAATTCCAGGAGGTTTCTTTTTCTTTGAGTACCTGGAAGGCTGTTCTGGGACACTTGACACAAACTCTAGTTTCTAACTTCCTTCCTTGGGCCTTTCATGCCTTTGCTAGCTTTCATTCCTCCTTGTGCATTCATTTGCTTTCTTCTCTATTGCTTAACTCCATATTTCTTCCCTGTTCATCTAGTGGTTTTCTCTCCACCTCTCTGCTTCTCTGTCTCTGCCTCTCTGTCTGTCTGTCTGTCTGTCTGTCTCTCTCTGTCTCTCTCCATCTCTCTCCGTCTCTCTCTGTTCCTATAATTTTTCTTCTCCTTGTCTTGTCATGTACCTATGAAGTGAAATGTTGAACACTCAGGGCATTCCACTGTCAGGAATGATTACTAAAACGGCCAAGAGAGGGAGGAAACAGGCAGCAAAGAGCACTGTATAAACAGCATCCAACCGGAAAAAAAAAAAAAAAATGTGGGAAGCAAAGACCTAAAAAAAGGGAGGGAGGAGAGGTGTGAATTATGTAACTGATGGCATAGATACTGACTAGTATGCTGAGCAAAATGTGTGATGAGGAGGTAAACAAGACTGGGAGATACATTCAGATTAGAATTCTTTCTATGTCTTGCAGAGCCTGAACTGATGAAATGTGACACCTCAGTGGGAGGAAAGTCACAACGGTGACCCTGCCTCCCTGCCTCACGATGTGTGATCTGCCCCTAGAGTAGTATAGGGAGGAAAGTTACAGTGAAGAGTTTACCCCTCTGATAAGTCATGGCTTTGTTTATTTCTTGTTGATGTTACAAAATAATACAAACACATATTTTAAAAATCAAATGTAAAAACTAAGTCTATTATTTTGGTATTTCGAAATATCACTGAAATTCCATATGCGATCTCTTCTTTTCCTGCAGGACTCAGGGCTAAGGTTTCATTATGTCGCTGCTGGAGAGAGGGGCAAGCCACTTATGCTGCTGTTACACGGCTTTCCTGAGTTCTGGTAAAAATCACTTCCCTTCCTTTCATTAAAGACTTCACTGCCCTTTCATGGTATGACCTCTCATTTTCTAGTCATGACGTTTGACAGAACCCTCTCTAATTTGTTGTTGCGGCCACTGGGATTTGCACTGCTCCCAAGGGGGTTTGAATGGTGGGATTTTGCTCAGCTATGCACATCACAGCCTCCTAAGCTTATATTTTAACCACACAGATGTTTCCAATAGCAACTGCAAAGAACTCAGGCTACAAATTTCCATGTACCAAGAGGCATGCTCTCAGGAGATGGCATAGTAGATAGAGTGTTGGGGTCACAAAGACCTGAGTCCAGATCCTCCCTCTGGCACAAGCCTGCCGTATGACCTTGGGGAAGCCACTTCTCGGTGCTCTGGGTAATTCTCCATCAGTATAAGACATAGTCAAATGCATTAGTCTGAATTAGTGAAGGGAGATTCCATACAGGGAATTCTCTACACCAATGAAATCACAGATCCAGAATAATAATAATTACAATAACAATGATAACAATGATAATAATAATAGTAACAAAATACTGCACTCAGGCCTTAGGGGCCAGGCAGTGGAGCAGAAGAAAAGATAAAAAAATTTTTAAAAAGATAAAAGAAAGAATAGACAGGAGGCTACTGCTTTTAAGGAAGCTTAGTCTTGGGAGAGGAAGGGGGCACATGAATGTGCACAGGAATCATCAAATATTTTTAAAATGTTTTTATTTAGGTTTTCTGTTTCTTACATTGTCATAGTTAACCCCAATATCCTTCCCCTTCCCCCTCCCACAGACCTGTCTCCTATAATAAATAGTATTTTTTTTTTAAAGAAGGAGAAAAATCAGTAGAACTGATGGATATGTTGAAAGTCTGAAAACCTGTGCCATGAGTAGCACCTGAGGACCTCCCACCTCCATGACGGGGTAGGGTGGGGGTGTCTTCTCATATCTCTTCACTAAGAATCCTTCTTGCTCTTTATAATTTTGTTACATTTACCATTGATTTTTTTTTTTGGTGTGCTGTCTGTCATTCTTTCCATTTACATTGTTGTGGTCACTGAATATATTGTGTTTTTGGCTCTGCTTACATCACACTGCATCAGTTTACATGAATCTTTCCATCTTGTCTGTATTCATTGTTTCTTACAGCACAGTAGCATTCTATTACATTCATGTACCACAATTTGTTTAGCCATTCCCCAACCAATGGGCATCAACTTTATAACACACTTTTAACTAATAACATATCAAGAAACTGATAAGTTCATAGATAATTAGAACTGGAAGGCCCAGCAGACACCATCCTCATCCAGCTCCCCCATTTAACAGCTGAGAAAACTGAGGCCCTGGAAGGTGGCTATCTGCTCCAGTGAACACATTATAGTATGCATACATATTTTATCTTTTCCTTTTGGTCATGTATATTACAGTTCATGATAATGTTTAGCACAGATTTTAGAAAGAAAATCTATAGCTCTATCACCCCCACCCCACTACTCGTTATTATACAATAACTAGCAATCTGCTCCAGTTATTGTCTGGTCCACATTTGAACACTGTGTGACAAATAATAAGTACAGAGAAAAAAGCAACCTATTATTAATTTTTAACCAGAACTTGAAAAATGTTTTTTTCATGCTCAGTGAAAGGAGAAATTGGTTTTTGATCATATAGTTCTGGCTGTGATGTTGTGATGTTTCATAAGCTAAATAGGTCAGGCTGGTCAACAGCTGGATGGAAAAACCAGAATTTACTGAATGAACACAAAATTGGTGCTAAAGAGGCCTTTATATGTGCAGTTTTACTTTAGATAAAATGTCAAAATGAATGTTTGGCCATATTTTTTTCTAACTAAGGACAATGGGGTTTGACTCTGCTTATGATGAAGTGGTCAATACCTTAGGCTGCCTGAGGAGGTAGAATAGATGGTGTAATATGAGAGGTTCAGGGCAAGATCCCATGCTTTGCCCCAAAATATCTACTCTACTCCTCTCAGTTCTTGAAATTATTCCATTATAGATTAAGTCTATTCAATTCAATAAGCACCTATTAAATGCTATATGTGTTCAGAGTCTAAATCTGGTAGGGGAAGGAGTGGGAATAAGACATCCCACTGTAAATGTAAAACAAATTATTAGTGTCATAAGAAGAGGTGTACACAAAATATGACGGGAGTTGGAGATCACATCCATTTGGAGGAGGATCATGATGACTTCATGGAAGGGGGTAGTGTTTGATCTGAGCCTTGAAGCATGGGTAAGACTTGTCAGGTAGCCATTGGGGGCTTTCCAAGTGGAGAGGAGATAGTGTGAATAAAGGTGCAAAAGAGACAAAAAGGCATATGGCCTCATCCATCAACAGCCCCATTCTTCTCTTGCCAGACTCCATCCTTGGCAGTGTCAACCCATTGTACTACAGCCCTTCCAGCACAGTAGAAATCTCTGGAGAGTCTCACGTGTCAAATTCAGAGTTGGTACTTGGAGTACTAATGGCCATAAGCCCCCAAGTGCAGCAGGAACCAGATTAAAATGTAACTGCAAAATGTTTAACAAAATACATGAAAATACAATACAACATCATTGATGCTAATTTGTGGTCCTCTAAGTCAAAATTCGGCTTCAGGGATTCGTTTCTGAGTTTGACACCACTAGTCTGGTTTGTACCCACTTGTCCCGGGTGAAAATATTGCTAGTTAACAGAATCTTGTTTGTTGTTTCGGTCGTGTCTGATTCTTTGTGATCCCGTTTAGGGTTTTCTTGGCAAAGGTACTAGAGTGATTTGCCATTTCCTTCTCCAGCTCATTTTACAGATGGGGAAACTGAGGCAAACAGGGTTAAGTGACTTGCCCAGGGTCATACAGCTAGTAAGTGTCCAAGTCTGGATTTGAACTCATGAAAATGAGTCTTTCTGATCCCAGGCCCAATGCTCTATCCACTGCATCAACTAGCTACCCAGTTAACAGCTTACTTGCCCATTAATAATAAGGCAGTGTGTCAAGCCTTCCTATAATTTAGTAAAAAAAATGCCTCAGAGTAGAGCTTCATATCCTTTCTATTTTTTGATCACAGACTTTTCTTTTAATCTTTATTTCAAAAAATTGAAATTTCAAGTTCTGAGTTGTCTCCCTCCCTCCCAACCCCCCATTAGAGAAGGGCAACATTTTATATGTGTGTGTGTGTGTGTGTATGTGTGTGTGTGTGTAATCTAACAATGCATACTTCTATATATCAGTTCTTTCTCTGAAGGCAGATAGTAGTGTCCTTCATAAGCCCTTTGTAGCTGACTTGAAAGATCATATTACTCAGAGTAGCTTAGTCATTCACAGTTACTCTTGGAACAATGTTGCTGTTACTATCTACAACATTCTCTTGGTACTGCTCACTTTACTCTGCATCAGTTCACGTAAGTCTTCCAGGTTTTTCTGAAAGCATCCTGCTCATCATTTCTTACAGCACAACGATATTCGATCACAATCATTTAACACAATCTGTTCAGCCATTCCTCAATTGATGGTTATCCCCTCCATTTCCAATTCTTTGCCACCACAAAGAGAGATGCTATAAACATTTTAGGACATATAAGTTCTTTTCCTTTTTCCCTGATCATCTTGGGAAACAGACCTAACAGTGGTATTGCTGGATCAAAGAGTACGCAGTTTTATAACTCTTTGGGCATAATTCCAAATTGCTCTTCAAAGGTCATGAGTTTTTTGGAAGTCTGGCAAAGCCTATAGAACACTTCTTAGAATAATGCTTTTAAATACATAGGATCACAAAGGAAATTAATTATATTGAAATACAGTTTTCAATTAAAAAAAAAACCCAAAACAATCAAGTTAAGGAGCCCATATTAAGAAGCCCTAGTTTAGAGAACTTAAGAATCCATGGTCACAGGTGGATTTGAACACAGCTTATTTGACTCCACGTTTAGCACTCTCTCTACTGTGCCACACAGTGAAATATGCTGCCAAAGAAAAGTATGTACTAGACTTTTACCAGAAAGGAAGGAAATAACCATTTATTAAGTAGCTATTATGCACCAGGCACTATGCTAATTAATCAAGTTACAAACATTATCTCATTTGATCTTCACAACAACCCTGGGATGGTAACCCTGTTATTATCCCCATTTTACAATTGGGGATACTGAGACAAGAAGAGGTTAAGTGACCTGTCCAGAGTCACACAACTAGATTTTGATATGATTTTAGGCCTGGCAATCTATCTACTGCCCCACCTAATTTCCTGAAGCAAAACTAGCCAATATTTGTAAGCTCCATTCTCTTCACTTGTCTAAAAATTGAGACATCTACCCTTTCCCAAAACTCTGGTTCCTTTCCCATTCTCTTTGAACTTTCAGAAACCGCTGACCTCAGAAGCCACCAGCTCAGCCACCCTGGCTGTCCTTTCTTTTGGTACCTTAAGATGTTGTTCATTTGGGATGGGCTATATGAACTCAAGAAGACCAACCAAGGCACTGTCTTGCTTATTCTGGTTATCAATTCTCTATTAGTCCATTTCCTCCCTATTCTTTCAAGTACATTCTTCTTGGAAGACAAAAGGTGAAAAGTGAGACTTGAGAAGATCTTCGTTCTCGCTTATCACCATCCTATCCATTCTGGGTGGGAGTCCTCTCCTTCTCTGGTTCTCTAATATTGCTTTTATGGAAAGCTTGAAGGTATGCAAAGTCTCCTTCTTACTTGCACACTAAGAAAGTAGGTAATGCAAGTTACAGTCCCCATTCTAGGGCCAAAGAAGAAGCCAGAGATTTTCCCATCTTCATCCATCAACTAAGTGTCAGAACCCTGGGATTTAAACCCATTTCATTCACTCTAAGTCCATCTGTCTTCCACTCAATAGGACAGCCTCTCATACTGCATCCTCATCACCATCTAAGAATTGTCCATAGGATAGGATCAGAGCTCTGGAACCAGAAGGGACCTCAGGGGCCATATCTAGTACATGCCCTTCATTTTACCGATGAGGAAACTGAGACCCAGGGAGGTCAGTTGACTTGTACACATTAACAGGAACATAGATTTAAAGGTGGGCATGAACTCAGAGGCCATGTAGAACAACCTTATCAGTTTGAAGATAAGAGAACTGAATCCCAGTGAAGTCAAGTGACATCCAATGATACGTATATGGTGTCAGAGGCAGGATTTTAAACCCATTTCTCTGACTCCAGAGAAGGTGCCTTTTCCACTGTCCAGCTTTGCTTCCATAGACTTAGGAACTTTTCAAAAACAATGCAATTCCCTGTCCAGCTGAAGGAAGCTAACAAAGACCTGATACAAATAAACACACACCAAGGTACCTTGGCCAGATACACTTGAAAATGAAATTGACTTTTGCCAAGAGATGACATTCTGCTGTCCTCTCCCCTCCTCCTTCTGAACCCGTTTTAAAAATATTTTGAGCTGACAAAGCAGTTTCTTTGAGCCCTTAGAGTCCTTTTCCTCACCAGCTGCATAAAATGTATTCATCAAAATTCTTGAGTGATGAGGCATGTGAGCATTTTACAAAGGGTTATTTATGCCACTGAGCACAAAGTGCCTGATCACAACAGCCCAGCCTTTACAAGAGATCCAGAAAACAGAGGAAGAAAGGATGTTCTGCATCTGAAGTGGGCTCTGCCTGGTAAAGATGAGAACCCTGGTTATTTTAATACAGTAAAACCTGGGAAAGTGCCTATTGTGTTGATAAGCCCCTTGTTGTTAACTAGTTGGCAGAAGCAAAAGAAAATATAGATGACAATAACTCAACTAGTTAGTTTTTGTTGTTCAGTTTTTTTTTTAGTTGTGTCCCTAACCAGGGTCTTCTTGGCAAAGATACTGGAGTGGTTTGCAATTTTCTTTTACAGCTTACTTTACAGATGAGGAGACTGAGGCAAACAGTGTTAATTGACTTACCCAAGGTCACACAGCTAGTAAGTGTCTGAGACCAGATTTGAACTCAGAAAGATTAGTCTTTCTGACTCCAGGCTAGGCTCTCTATGCACTATAGCGCCACCTAGCTGCCCCTCAAATAGTTGGTTAAAATAGTTCAAATCATCAGAGATGAAAATTGCCCAGGGACTGCCTTTGTTCAAGTCTACTTCATCATTGCAATGAGATTTGACAGTTTTTCTCAGAAACTAACTTAAGGGTTTGAGTTTAAAACAACAACAAAAAGATGTCCCTTATCATCACAGGAAGTGGGCATATGGATCATTTCATAAGTTTAGTCAATAAATCAATAAACATTCTTTAAGCACCTACTATGTGCCAGGGACTGTTCTAAGCATCTGGGATACAAAAAGAGACAAAAGATATTTCATTCCCTCAAAGAGCTCCTCACAGACTGTTGGGAGAACTGAGAGTTGAAATGTAGGTTAGATGTCAGTACATTTTTTACTTAGGGTTGAAACTTTCTAAAGACAATACATTTTTCAATTAGTCTTTTGCAATTTACTAGAAGAGTTGTCATTCTACTTTTTGGGAATTTTTAGTATCTTATTTGTCAAAATATAAGGAAATATTTAATTTAAAAACATGTTGCCAGAGTTGTTATTAACAGCAAAAGTGGAACTTGTTTCATTTTGGGAGAAAAAGAATTTAAATTATATGGTACTTTAATACTTTAAAATATAAAGAATTTAACTATATGTAAGAAAATAAAAATCTGGTAAGTAGCCCATTTGTATAATCACCAGACCAAAATTTTAGTGTACAGATTAATCATTTGTTTATTAAACATATAAATAATAAATATTATCATACTTTTTTATTACAAATAAGTAATAAATATTATTATACTTAAGTCAAATTTATCATTTGAAATCACAAGTTATGGTGTTGAGTATTTAATTAAAACCAGCAAATATTGATTAGGCACCAACTATGTGCAGAGCACCCCAGTTGCTAGGGGAGACACAAAGTTTAAATCAAAGTTCCTTCCCTCATGTAGGTAAGGGAATATGGCATGTACACAAATAAACATAACTCAAAGTAAAACATAGTAAGTGTACTAGGGAAGTACAAGAAAAGTACTATGTGAGGTCCAGGAGGGAATATGTCATGACATGATGGAGGAATCAGATTTCAAGGAGAAATTGAAGTGAATAATAATAATTGTACTAACATTATCATCATCATTCTAACTAACATTTATGTAGTACCTACTACTTGCCAAGTATTATGCTAAGCACTTTACAAATATTATCTCATTTCAGCCTAACAGCAACCAGAGAGGTAGATGCTATAATTATACCCCTTTTACAATTGAGAAAACTGAGGTAGATGAAGGTTAAATGACTAGTAAGTGTCTGAGGTGGGATTTGAACTCAGGTCTTCCTGTCTGCAGGTCCAGCATTCTATCTGCTTTCCTAGAACACTATGAACAAATACATGTGACTAGGAGAGCACCAAGCAGTTCAGTTTGGGCATGAGGTTGTAGAGGACCTTGAACGCCAGGCAAAAGAATCTAGACTTTATTCCGTAAGGCAATAGAGAGGGACTAAAGGTTTCTGGACAGAAGAAAGATATGAGCATCTCAAGGGTAAAGAGTGAAGGGATGAAGACCTGTTAAGAGGCAGTTACAAGGGGCAGCTCGGTGGCTAGTGGATAGAGCACCAGCCCTGGAGTCGAGGACCTGAGTTCAAATCAAGTCTCAGACCAGACAACTGACACTTACTAGCTAAGTGACCCTGGGCAAATCACTTAACTCCAATTGCCTGGCCAAAAAAAAAAAAAAGAGGCACTTACAAGAGTACAAGCAGATGTTAATTAGAACCTGTACCCAGATTGCAGCAGTCAGCATTGGGCAGTTGAAATGGCGCACATATATAAAAGATTTTTTCAGAGATAAAATTCATGGCACTTGGTCACTGATTAGATATGAGAGGTGAAGAAAAGACAAAAGTGGAAGATGACACCAAGGTGTTGAGCCTGGGAGACTAGGTAAGTGGTAAAATCACTGAGACATTTGGACATGTGGAATTGTAGTTACCAGGGAGAAGGATGTTCAGGTTGAGAATGTTCTCTAAGCACTTGTAGTTGCAAACCTGGAGCTCAGAAGAGAGGTCAGGCCTAGAGACATAGATTCAGGAGTCATTTTTATAGGCAAAGCCACCAGAGCCAAGGGTGCCCATTATGAATGAAAAATGAAGACACAAACACTGATTTATTTAAAGCACTGAAAGAAATAATTTTTTATAAAAACTCAAAACCTCAAGTAGATATTATCTCATTGATTTAGAAATTGCCTTCCAATGGTGCACATGGCAGACCACCCATGTCTGTCCATCTGTGTAACATTAGTTCTTGTGTTACTATAGTTAACCTCAGGGGATCCACTCAGCATCCCAAAGCCCTTCCTTTCTTCCTTTCTCCTAATATTGCCAATGTCTTGTTGTTGTTCAGTCATTTCAGTCATGTTCAACTCTCCACGGTCACTTTTGGAGTTTTCTTGGCAAAGATACTAGAGTGGTGTTCCATTTCCTTCTCCAGCTCATTTTACAGAAGAGGAAACTGAGGCAAACAGGGTGAGGTGACTTGTCCAGGGTCATACACCTAATAAGGCTAGATTTGAACTCAAATGTTCCTGACTCCAGGCCTGGCATTCTATCCACTGTGCCACCTACCTGTCCCTGTTGCCAGCATACCATCAGAGTATTCTGACTTCCACCTATCAGCCCTCACTCTCAACCCGTGATCAGATCATTTTCTCTTCTTTATTATAAAATTATTTCTTATCGTGCAAACTAATAATAAATCTGACACATGGATCAGAGGGCCTATTAAATTCTCTAGTTTTGAGGGGTATTAAAGCATAAAAATCAGTCTGTTTTTACCTTTAGTGAACAAGGGAGCATTCCTGAAGCATGTTGCCAAAATTAGTAACATGCCCCATTAAATGAAGCTGTTCTGTGCTTCAGGTATTAACACAAACAATCAAATCAACAAGCATGATTAAACACCTTGTATGTGCCACACACTGGGTTTTGTAGTGGAGATCAAAATGAGACAGTTCTTGCCCTCAGGAAGCCTACATTCTATTGGATCTAAATCTATGGGATCTAAAATCAATCCCAGGAAACATGAAAAGCTCATCAGAAAACACTAAGATTGAATAATATATTGGGAAATTAGTTTCTTCAGAGAAAGAAAATACTGCATTTTGTATAACCAATCAGATGGCTCCAAATGCTACATGGCACAGTAGAGAGAATATCGATCTTGAAATCATGAAGAACTGTGTATAAATCCTGCCTCAGACAGTTGCTGTCTGTGTGACCCTGGGCAAATCGGTTAACCTCTCTATGCCTTAGGGTCCTTATCTGTGGATAAAATAGAATATCTACGGATAAAATAGCACCTCCCTCCCAGAATTGTTGTGAGGATCAAAGGAGGGGAAAAATGCATATAAAGTGCTTTACAAACTTTAAAGCACTATATAAATCCTAGCTGTTTAAAATATTTTTAATTTTATTGTTTTTCAATGAACAAAAATCACTTTACTCTCCCACTTTGCCCAATGTAAAAAGGAAAGAAAAGCAAAACCTCTAGAGGAAATAAGAATAGTCAAATACTAGTTACCACCACCACCACTACTAATAATAATAATAATAAAGTAAGTTTTCATCACCCACCCTAGAAAGAGTGAGTATTTATCAACATTTCCAAATCCTTCTTGATTCAGTGACGTTCTTTTCCTCATTTGTAAAATGGGGATCATGATTCTTGTATTACCTACCTCTCAGGGTTGTGGTGACAGAATTTGCCAGCCTTAAAGTACTATATAAATATGAGTTGTTACTGCCATTCATTTCCCACAGCTGATGAAAGACTTTGGCCCCACAAAGTTAGACGAATCACTGGCCGTGGTGCTGACACTGCCAAGGTCCTATGTGCTTCCAGCATTTTATTACTGCAGGGAAACAGACTGCCCAGACATCACAGCTGCTACTGCCTAGGCTAGACAGCCACTCTGCCCTATCCTGTATGCAAGGCAGGTAGGTAGGCAAGACCTCTCAGACGTCACGAGGGAACTTGACCTCTTGCTGGTCATCATTCAGACTCAGCCTCCCCTCCCCTCCCCCTCACTCCTTTCCTTTGCTGAGGGGCTTCTTCAGAGTGGTAGCTTGACTTTGCTAGCTAAGGACCCCTGTCCCCACAGTGTCCCCTGGTCAGTCCTGGCATTCTTGGTGTGGAGAGTTGTGTATAGAAGTCCTGTTTCTAGCCAAGGCTGTTTACACTGGTCTAGGGTAAACATATGTTGCTCTCCTTGTTTCTGGAGAAAAAGGTTTCCTTGCAGGACTTTCTTGCCCTGCATGTTTGGCTGTGAGATACTGGAAGGAATGAACTGGTGCCTAGTTACTGAGTGGTTGGTTCCTAGGATGAGCTTTGCCTTTCAAGCCAGTCTTTCCTTAAACTGCCGCCTGAATTATGACATTCTAAATCTCCCATCTTCCCTACCAGTAGAGAGAGTATAATGAGGGGAGGGGAGGACATCAACTGTCATAACAGTCATAAATCTAAATGTCAGTTTTGCACTTAATGCCTTCATGTTAGTATGAATAAATGAATGAATGAATAAGCATGTATCAAGTGCTTACTATGTGCTGAGTGCTGGAGATACAAACACAGAAATGCAACGAGAGTCCCTGCTTTTTAATGCATTCTAATGAAGGAGATAACCCAACAACCCCAGGCTCACAAGCTCAGCCCTCCTTTCCCCACTTTCATTCACTTTTTTTTTTTTTTTTTTTGGCAATTGGGGTTAAGTGACTTGTCCAGGATCACACAACTGTTGTCAATTGTCTGAGGCTAGATTTGAACTCAGGTCCTCCTTACTCCAGGGCCAGTGCTCTATCCACTGCGCCACCTAGCTGCCCCTTTTCATTCACTTTGTTTTTTTTTCTTTCTTTGTTTTTTTTTAGTGAGGCAATTGGGGTTAAGTGACTTGCCCAAGGTCACACAGCTAGTAAGTGTCAAGTGTTTGGTCTGAGGCCGGATTTGAACTCAGGTCCTCCTGACTTCAGGGCCAGTGTTCTATCCACTGCGCTACCTAGCTGCCCCTTTTCATTCACTTTCTATGTCCATCGGTTGTCAGATTTTGTTTCTACCTTCTCTATATCTCTGATCAATCTCTTCACTCACACAGCCTGAACTATGACATTGGACCTCTAATCAGTTGCCATGCCTCATCTGTCTCCTCCAGTCCATTTTCCACATAGTGATTTTCCTAAAATGAAGGTCAGATCATTTCACACACACACACACACACACACACAGATGACCCTCAGTTAAACTCCAGGGGGTCCCTATTACCACCAGAATAAAATATGAAGGGGCGTTTAAAGGTCTTCACAACCTGGTACACAGGGCAGGCAGGTGGTGCAGTGGATAGAGCTCCAGACCTGAAGTCAAGAGGACCTGAATACAAATCCAGCCTCTGATACGTACTAGCTGTGTGACCTTGGGCAAGTCCCTTAACCCTGTTTGCCTCGGTTTCATCATCTGTAAAATGAGCTGGAGAAGGAAATGGCAAACTATTCCAGTATCTTTGCCAGAAAAGCCCCAAACAGGGTCACAAAGAGTATGACTAACTTGACTAAGCAATAAATAATCAAGTACCTTCCTAACTTTCCCATATTCTTAACTCTTTTCTCACTTCCACATGCTCTACAATCCAAGTGTACTGGCTTATTTGCTTTTTCCTGGCACATTACAATCTTCTCCCATCTTGGCACCTTTGCTGTGGTTGTCCCCCATGCCTGGAATGCTCTTCCTCAGCTCCACCTTTTAATTTTCTTGGTTTCCTTCAAGATTCAGCTCAAATGCCATCTTCTACAGGAGACCTTTGTTGGTCCCCTCCCCCCACCCAGGCAAAATCTTCCCCACTTTGGGCCTCAGTTTCCTCATCTGTAACAAGAGAGGGTTCATCTTGATGTTTTCAAAGGTTCCTTCTTGATGAAAAACTTCTGTGATTCTTCTTATCTAATTTTTACCCCAAACCTTTTTTTCATCTGGACTGAAATCTCACTGATCTCTGGATTTCACAAAATCTTACAGACTCTTCTTTCATTAATAATTTTTAGTTTAGTCTCCCCTATATTTATTTCACTTCTATTCTTTATTTGAAATCATTGCCATAGGAGGATTTAAACTTGAGTAAGCAGAGGTTTATCTCTCAACTTTTATAATTTTAATATTTCTATGGGTAATTGGTGATTTTCTTTTATCTTTAGACTGTTTCATCCATTACTAAGCTGTTACTGCTAAAAAAAAATGGGGCCCCATTCTACAGTGGCGTAAGGTGAGTAAAGTGTGCTTCTTCAGGGAGATAAGTAGATGGTCTCAGGTCAATCAAATGATCTTCCATTGAAAGAGGGTTTTACCCCCTTCACCTTCTGTTAGTCTAGATTGGCCAATTTCACCAATTCATCTTCACTCTCATTTTTTGTCATCATGAAATCTTTTAATTGTCCTAGAGATAAAAGATATGACTTCACACCAGCCGTGGTTCAGCTTCATCATTCAGTTAATGCTCCACAGATCGATAGCATCAGAGTATATGAAAATATAACAAAAAAGGTGATTTTGACAAGGACAGCTCAGTTTGGCAAAATGTAAAAAAATCTCGACCTCAAGGCCGAGATAACCCCGGTTCAAAGTCTGGCTTTGTCACTTACTAGCTGTCTGCCTCTGGACAAATTCCATCACCCCTCCTGGCCTCAGTTTCCTCATCTGTACCATGAAGGTTTTGGACCAGGTAACTACTACAGTCCTTTGCAGATCTGAATCTGAGATCCTGTGTTCTTGTCTGATGACAAAAACTAATGTTCCCATCTCAAACATCACTTCTCTACTTGCTAATAGACATATCACTTCTATTTCTGTTGAAGGTTGCTAGGGGACACTGTAGATAGACCTCTGGACCTGGATTCAGGAAGTTCAAATCCTTTCTCAAACTGAGTTATTTGAACCTCAACCTCATTCTGCCTCAGTTCTCTTATCTGTAAGGTGGGAATAATGATATTATCTATCAGACAGAGTTGTTAAGAGGATCAAATGCATTTTGCAAACCTTAAAGCATGATGTAAATACTAGTTATTCCTTGTCTTCATCTCAAATGGCGTATGAGTTTATGGTTTTTCACTTAGAAATTCTGCAGTATTTAATATACCAGAGTGATAACTTCATGTCCCATGTTTAATTTCTCTTTCTGACACAGGTATTCTTGGCGCCACCAATTACGGGAATTTAAAAGTGAATATCGAGTCGTAGCTTTGGATTTGAGAGGCTATGGAGAAACAGATGCTCCCTCTCATCAGGAGAGTTATAAGTTGGACTGCATTGTTGTGGACATAAAAGATATTTTAGACTCTTTAGGTATGTGAGCAGCATTGTTATAGATATGGTTATAGGTAGCGTAATTCCTTTTGCTAAGTGAATCATTAGTGTGAACAGGAATTTAAAGGGGACAATTAAATTTGTCTGAAAGAATTAGAGGGTTTAAAAATAGTTTAGAGGTCCTCATTTAAAAACAAGTATTTTCACTATTCTTTCATTAAAAAACAGTCCCCATGGAATCTTTATTAAGCAACATCTTATTAGCCTAGTTTAGCAAAAGGACCACAGAGATAATTTAATCATATAATTTTTCTGAACCTCAGTTTCCTCATCTGTAAAAAAAGATAATAATTTTATTACCTACCTCACAGCATTGTTGAGATAATATATATATAAAGCACTTTGCAGACCTTAATGCACAATATAAATTTGAGCTATTATTTAATTTAACCTCATCATTTCCCAGATGAGGAAAAAGAGATCCAGAGAGGGAAAGTTATTTCCCCAAGGTCAAAAGCTAGTAAGTAACCAAGACTTGAACCCAGTCCTTTTGACTCCAAGTAATAAAATTGCAGTTCTTTAAAATAAATTCTATAATGATCTGTATGTATAAAAGCATTTATAATAGCTTTTTTTTGGTGACAAAGAAATAAAAATTAAAGGGGTGCCTACCAATTGGAGAATGAATGAACAAATTATGATATATGAATATATGGAATTCTAGTGTGCCGTAAGAAATGAGGAAAGGAATACGTTCAGAGAAACCTGGAAAACTTGGATGAATGGATATAGAGTGAAGTGAGCAGAACCAAGAAACAATTTATACAGTAATAACATCATCATAAAGACAAACGACTTTGAAAGACTCAAAGTCTCAGATCTGTGCCATGATCAGCCGTGATTTTCGAGGCTGGATCCTCTCTGCCTCCTGAGAAAGATGTGATAGATTCAAGATGTAGAATGAAACTTACATTTTTGGACTTGAACGGTATGTCAATTTGTTTGGCTTGACTGTTCATATTTGTTGAGAGGTGTTGAGTGGTAGGGAGAGAAAATAAATGCTTCCTTATTGAAAATGTAATAAAATGAAAAAAATAAAATCAGTTCTATAATTCAGGCTTTCCTGATTCTCACTGGCTTCCAGGAGGTACAGTGGGTAGACTTGGGATCAGGAAGACCTGAATTCAAATCCTACCTTAGAAGATGACTAGCTCTGTGGCCCTGGGCAAGTCACTTAGTCCTCCCTAGACTCAGTTTTCTCCTCTGTAAAATGGTGGCATTTGACTTGGCCTCCAAATTGCTTCCAGATTTAAGTCTATGACCGTATTATCCTCCAGCCTACACCTATTCCCCGTTAGTTGAGACCAGTGGGTTTTATTTTTTTATACTCACCGGAGAAACAAATGTGACTCTCACATTTAGAGAATTATAAATTTAAACTTAAATATGACTTGTCTGGGTTGACTATAAATAAAATTTCTTTCGGGATTTAAGAAGCAAATAATTTTTACATTCAATGCAGAATTGATTCCCCCACCAAATTAATGAAACTAGGACCTTGATAATATTCTTGAACATGATGGCAGAGCATTTTTCGATGCCATGTCTACTAAACTAGCTAAGTGGCACAGTGGATAGAGTGCCAGACCTGGAGTCAGGAGGACCTGAATTCCAATTCAGCATCAGGCACTTAGCAATTCTAAGACCTTGAGCAAGTCTCCTGACCTCTGGCCCCCTCAATTTCTTCATCTATAAAGTGAAGATAATAATAGCACCTACCTCACAGGGTAGTTGTAAGAATAAATGAGATATTTGTAAAGTGCTTTGCAAATCTTAAAGCATTATATCAAAGCTTGTTGTTATTACTAGAACAAGGAGAGATCAGAAGGGCAACTACATCATATGAAGTAAAACCTGAATGCCGTTCATGAGGGTAGAACAATCTCTCTCCCTCCTCTTTCTTTCTCTCTCTCTCTCCTCTCTCTCTTTCTCTTTTTTGCACCCCCCCATTCTCTTCTCTCTTTCTCCCCCCCACATATACATACACTACATATATATAATATGTATGTATATATGTATGTGTGAATATACATATGTGTGTATATGTGTATTATGAACATATATGTGTATGTATGTGTGTATTTGTTCTCTTTTCAGGTTACAGTAAGTGTGTTCTGATTGGCCATGACTGGGGAGGCATGATTGCCTGGCTCATTGCCATCTGTTACCCAGAACTGGTGACCAAGCTTGTTGTGATTAATTTCCCTCACCCGAATGTATTCACAGGTGAGTTTTACAAGCCTCTACTTGTCAGCTTCCGCGTTTATGTAACAAATGAGCCCAAGTTGATCAAAATGCAAAAATAGAAATTTGCACCAACCCTGTAGTTGTATACCATGCAATTACAACCAATTGATCAATTATTTATTATTGATTGATTACAAGCATTTATTAAGCATTTCCTACATGCCAGACACTGTGCTTGGTGGTGGGTGGTGGGGATACAAAGACAAAAATGAACCATGAAACAATCCCTGCCCTCATTGAGTGCATGAAAGGGAGAAATACATTCTGAGGCTGGAAAGATAGGTTGGAGTCTGGTTGTGAAGGCTTTCGAAAAGGCAAGGAGTTCAAATGTGATTCTATAAGTGAAAGGGAGTCAGTAGAGTTTGAGTGACATTGTCTTACCTTTGTTTGAGAAGTGTCACTTTGACAGCTGTGTAGAGGGTAGTTAGGGCAGCTAGGTGGCGCCATAGTGCATAGAGCCAACGGCCTGGGATAAGGAAGACTCTTCTTCATGAGTTCAAATTCAGCCTCAGACTCTTACTAGCTGTATGACCCTGGGCAAGTCACTTAGTCCTGTTTGCCTCAGTTTCTTCATCTGTAAAAAGCGATCTGGAGAAGGAAATGGCAAACTACTCCAGCATCCTTGCCAAGAAAACCCCAAATGGGTTTACAAAGAGTTGGATATGACTGAAACAACTAAACAACAACCACAACAAAGAGAGTAGAATAGAGAGGAGAAAAACTGTGGACATGAAGCCCAGCCTGTGATAGTGGTTGATCTGAAAGGAGAAGTGGATTTGGATGAGATGTGAATGGAGATAAGTGGGCAAATGAAAAAGATACAAGACTTCCCAACCGATCAGATATGTGGGATGAGGGAGAGTAAGGAGCCAGGGGAACTTGGGTGACCAGAAGCAGTGTTGCCCCCAACGTGAGCGGGCAAGTTCAAAAGAAGAGTGGGTTTGGATGGAAACATAACAAATTCTCTTGTGGTTGTGTTGACTTTGAGATGCCTTGGGAACATCCCTAACGGGAAAATCAGGGTTAATAACAATCTTAGAGAAGCAAATCTTAGCGTATTTCCTTTATCATGTATAATTTACGCACACACACGCTCAAGCCCTTTAAGCCACTGTTTTGCTTATTTAAATGGAAGGTGAGGAAGGAACATGCAGGTGGAAGGGATTATGCAATGACATTGGTTTGACAATAGTGAGTTGTGGCAGCTATGAAACTAATTTGCCTTCTGGCTGATGGCTATGGCTATGGGTAGTGGCAGCCCTCTTCCGAAGAACTCTGAAGCTGTGATAACAGGAACTGAAAGAAATAGGAAGAGTGGCTGAACTCACTTATATTTACTTTTAGCAAATAGGATTTCATTAAATTTCCCATCCTTTCTGCTGGCTCTTACCAAGTTTTCACAAGTTCAAGTCAAGCCAAGTCAACACACATTTATTAAGGGTTTACATGTGCCAGGGAGCAACTAGGTGGTACAGTGGATAGAGCACTGGGCTTAGTATCAGGAAGATTCATCTTCATGAGTTCAAACCTGGCCTCAAACACTTACTAGCTGTGTGACCTTGGGCAAGTCACTTAACCCTGTTTGCCTCAGTTCCTTATCTGTAAAGTGAGCTGGAGAAGGAAATGGCAAACTCTAGTATCTTTGCCAAGAAAACCCCAAACAGGGTCATGGACAGTTGAACATAGCTGAAAAAATGGCTATATGCGCCAGGCACTATGCAAAGTGCTGGACGTACCAAAAAAAAAAAAAAAAAAGCAGACAGTCTCTGCCCTCAAGGAGCTCACAATCTAAGTCTAGAACTCCTTTTACTATGGGAGATGGGGGGCTTGGGGAATGTGGAAATTGTGCACAGAAAAATCATCTTGGATTTCTTTCCTTCTTTAAAATAAACCAGAAGAGGAAAAAAAAATGGAAATTTTCAAGGGTTGGAGCAAGGGAGAGATGGGGGAATATATCTGAGTAACTACTCTAGAAATGATCCCTGAGTGTAAATTTTGCTACATTATGAACATAAAATTTGAGTTGTGCAGATATCCAACTGTCCTAACTCTGCAATATCGGAAGTAGGGCCAGGGAATCGCAGAAGTTCAGAGTCAGAAGGTACGTCAGTGGCCATCCATCAGGGTCTATCAACTTGGATTTTTAAAAAATAATAATGATTTCTAAGTGAGGTCACCGAACATTTATTAAGCATCTGCTATGTGTACTAAGTAAGGCACTGTACTAAGTAAGCACTTGAAACCCTATTTCAATATAATTGGTTTCCTTTGTGATCTTCTGTATTTTATTTTATGCATTTAAGAACATAATTCTGAGAAGGGGTTCATAGGCTTCCTCAGACTGCCGAAAAGGTCCAGGCCCAAAAGATGGCTAAGAACCCCTGAAGTCCAACCCACACTCATAAGAATCTTTCCCCCTCCCCCAGCATACCCAATAAGTGATAATCCAGGCTTTGCTTCGAGACCAATGAAGGAGAAGCCACCATCACCTCCCCAGGAAACTTATTTCATTTTGGGATGATGCTAATTGTTAGGAAGTTTTTCCTTTTACCAAGCCTAAATTAATCCCTCTGAAACCTCTCATCATCCCTAGCTCTACCCTCTGGGACCAAGCAAACGCATCTAACCCCGCAACCAGACAGCAGAGAATTCGAGTTTTGGAACTGAGCTACATTGACAGTCATTCTCAGAGGCCTTTTCACCCATAACTTTGTATTGAACTAACTACATGTTGGCCCAGTTGACTCAGAAGTCTTTTTTGCTCAGTTTATTCTGCCAGAGAGACAGCTGGCTGATAATTCAACTAAAATGACAGTTGGTGATGTTTCTGGAACTCTTCTGTCGATAAGAACTAGGACACAGCCTGAGTCAATATGAGCATCAAAGGACATGTTGAGCAATCTGTTTCTCTCTACAATTTGCCAACCATTCTAAAATGAAGGCAGCTGAGTGCTGTAGTGGACAAAACGTTGGACTTTGAGACAGGAAGACTAGATTTTAAATTCTGCTTCAGACACTTACCTAGCCATGTGACCCTGAGCAATTCAGCCTCAGTTTTCTCATCTATGAAACTGATAATAATAGAACCTATTTCACAGGGTTGTTGCAAGGAACATATGAGGTCCTGTATGGAAGATGCTTTGTAAACCTTACAGAGCTCTGTAAATGTTACCTACTAGTATACACTCTTCTCTTAATTATGCTGAGATGTCTAGTCATGTTGCCAAATAGGTCTCTTGCTAAATAGAGATTTTTAGAAAAAAAATTTAATATGATAATGCCCCACCTATCCAAATCACATTTCTGGAAACTTCATCTCTTTGGAATGTAGCTGTGAACCCAAAAGTAAGCAAAAATTAATTGTCAGAGTGGCATCTGAGTGTTGATGAAAATAGCTGTCCCAAAGTCCATGTACTTAGTACTTTGAGACCTTCACCCAGACAACAGATTGAGATGAGAATATTGAAAGCAATGAACACAGAAGAAGAATTGTGGAAAGGGACAACTTCAAGCGCAAGGAACAGAAGTTTAAAATGTCCAAGTCTGGGGCTTGCTCTATTAGAATACTGTATGATGACTGACCATGGATTTGAGTGAGAAGAGGCCTTGAGGTCGCTTAGACGGGATATGTCAAACACGTCCTGCCCAGCCCAAGCAACCTCATATCCAGGGAGAAGGTTCTGCAGAGGAGAAAATCCTAATCTACAATCTTAATATTAAGGAGAAAGGTCCTCAATTTATCCTTCTAGCTACATGAAAATGTGAGCAGACATGAACACAGTCTTCAGTGAGTCACGTCAGTTGCATTCAGAAAGGAAATATGGCACCTGCAGTTATAAAACTCCTAAATAGCAAACATATTCTTACATTAATTGTGACAAGGGGCATAGCAACTATAAGCTAGACATTATGGTTCCAGAATCGGGGGCCGAGTTCAAGTTATGCTTCCAACCACTCACTCCCTTTGTGGTTTTGCCAAGTCACTTCCCCTCCGTGGTCCATTTTCCTTTGACTTGGTTCATCAGTTCCTTCCCACTCTCCATCTTTCGTCCTATGATACTATGGAAACCTTTTCAACAATAACAACAAATAATTACCTTCCCACGTGTCCCTGGAGACAGTGTTGAGTCACCTCGACAGTGAGCTTAAGAGGCAGAACTCAGCTTTCCTCGGGCTCAGTCTCAGACTGCATGAATTTCAAGGATGACCCTGTATACATTAACATGAGACTGGGCAGTATTGGACCCTCCCCTCCCTATCCCCTGCAATATCTGAACACTACAATGTGTATCCCTGATCTTCTCAGAGTTTTTTGTGAATTCTTTGAACATCTAACATGCTGATGTTAAAAAGAAGTGTAAAAATATATCACTAAGACATTTAACAACAATGCCCCTTTACTGTTCTTATGATCCAGACAGTGGGACCATCTTAATGAATCAATGAAAAACCTTTATTAAGACTTCTTGTGTCCAAAGAACTACACTAAGCCCCGAGGAACAAATTGCCCTCAAGGAGCTTATATTCTAATACAGGGAGACTACACAGATATGAGACCAGAGTCCCAGGGGGGGTGTTTTAGTTTGGGAAGTCATACGGATGGTGAAGAGAGCCATTGGGTGGTCCATTCACAAGCCCTTTCCAGAAGCAGTGATGGTGCTGTGTTTCCAGAACAAGAGGTAGAAATCTGGAATGTGTAAAGGGGCAGGGGAATGGGCAAGAAAATGGCCAGGTAGATGGCTGACTAGGATAGGAAACATCACCATGAGACCATGAGATCACCTTGGAACAAGGCCATTTTGATATTTCATTAACAAAATCTAGGTGACCCCTAAGTGATGAAGTGGAGAGAGTGTTGGCTGTGGAGTCAGGAAGACACCTCGAATACTTGCTAGCTGTGTGACCCTGGCCAGGTCCCTTGATTTCTTTGAGCCTTAGTCTCCTCATCTGTAAAATGGAGATAATAATATCACCTACCTCACTGGGTTGAGATAACATATGTAAAAGCACTTTGCAAATCTTTAAGGGCTATATAAATGCTATTTTTATTTTATCATCGTTATTTTTTAATTTCCTTCAGGATATGGTCTAAAATGGACATACCTCATATTAAGCAAAGAGCATTATAATAAAGTTCTAGGATTTGTTGTAAATGCTTTTTGTATTTATGCCTGTTTAGGGATTACCCATAATGACATCTCTTATTTATTAGCACTCCCTGAATGTCCATTTATATCCCCAGCACCTAACTCAGTGCCTAGCACATAGTAGGTACTTAACAAAGACTAAATGATTAACTTCTTTATAATCTTAACTCAGTTTGTCTGTCCAGTCATTTTTTCCCAAAAATCATCAATTTTTGCTTTTAGTTTCTGGTCATTTTTTCTTTCAGAATACATCCTCTGGCATCCTTCGCAGCTGATCAGATCTGGTTATTACTTCTTCTTTCAAATGCCATGGTTTCCAGAATTCATGTTCACCATAAATGACTTCAAGGTGAGCTTATGCAAATGCAATTATTAATGTTCCTGAGACAGATTTTAATCAAATTTGGCCCTTAAAAAAATCAAGCCATGGGCAATAGGAAACTTTACTATATGATCTAAAGATTTCATCTTTCTCATTGTTTTGTTTATTTTCCAGGTTTCTATTTTCTATATTTTAGGCGATAGCCCTCATTCTGTAGGGAATGCCTCCATTTCTGACTGTCTGCATCATGCAGAAAGCCTTTAAAAACCTGTCATTAATCTAGACATTTGGCGTGCACTGGCATTTGAACTGCTCACATAAAAAGCCAGACCTTGTCAAATTCATGTTGGGGGAAGAGAAGGAATGGCAAGGAGGGCAGGAGATGGTAAGAGGAGAGACAGAGAAAGAGGTGGTCTTGGCAGGCAAAGGAATCCAGAAAGATGATCAATGATACACTTGTGCATAGCACACTGAAATGATCCCACCATTTCATACTTACAAAAAATAAAATAATCAGGCTTAAACCAATTCAAGAACAACCTAAAACATTATACAATAAAGTGTTAAATTGAACAAAATCAGTAAGTACCCTGGACAGTCAAGTGGGGGAATAGTAAATATTGATTGGAATTATCTTTTTCAGGAGCTTGCCCAATCCATCATTCTTTCTCTCTTTCATTTTTTAATCAATCCCTATTTACTAGATCTTTCCCTACTTATAAACATGCCCAAGGATCTATTATTCTTTAAAATTACTCATTAGACCCTGATATCCCTTCAAGCTTTTGTCTTGTATGTAACCTTAGGAGTCTGGGGATCCTTATTTCAATTCTAGCTCAAACTGGGAAGTCAAGTCTCCAGAGCAAGGCTACATCTCCTTCAGAATTCTAGGGGTTCCCCTAAGAGGTTGAGGGTGTCCTTCTTTAAAGATATCTGACACCCCACTGTGTTGTGTTCTTCCCAATATCAACTTCTAGTTACAATTAGTATCTCCCTTATGTCATCATCATCATCATAGCTAACATTTATAGTGTCTACCATATGCCAGGCACTGTGCTAAGTGCTTTATAAATATTATTTCACTTGATCCACACAACAACCCAACCCTGGGTTGCAATTATTATTTTACAGTTGAGAAAACTGAGGCAAACAGAAGTTAAGTGACTTGCCCAGGGTCACACAACTAGTAAGTGTCTGAGGCTGGATTGAATTCAGGACTTCTTGGCACCAGACCCAGGGCTCTTTCCATTGTGCCACCTAGCTACCTCTTATCATCAATATCATCATATCATTAATTCCCAGAAGTGATTTAAGCCCCAGAATCATTTAACCAATCAACATTAATTAGCTTTTACAAAGGCATATTTACTGAGAAGATAGAGCAAGAACAGAAATCCAAACATTTGCCCTCAATCTTCTGGGGCACACTCTCCCCTATATAACCTCAGTCCTTAATAAATGATTATTGCTTGTCAATTTGCATTCTCTGTTGTGTCAGAGTCAGGAAGGTCGTTGGGACTACATTCCTCCTGGGGCTCATCTGTCTACAAAATCTGGGATGGACTCCACCTTCTGGATCGCTGGCATTGAAGATCTCTGGATCTTCTCTTTTGCCCTCTCTTAGCTCACAAGGTTATAGCCTAGAAGATGCTTCTTTCCCTTAGAAAGAACAAAAGCAGGGGCAGCTAGGTTGCACAGTGGATAGAGTACCGGCCCTGAAGTCAGGAGGACCTGAGTTCAAGTCTGGCCTCAGACCAAACACTTGACACTTACTAGCTGTGTGACCCTGGGCAAGTCACTTAACCCCAACTGCCTAAAAAAAAAAAGAAAAGAAAAAAAGCAGTACTCTTGCCTCTCTCTCAACAAGAGCAGGGCTGGGTGTTCCCTGTGGCTTCCCAGGGACTAGCTGGAGGTCCCTCCCCCACCCACAAGATTTTCCTAGTAACTCATCTTCCAAGATCACCATGGAGAGGGGAAAAGGACCCACTTCCTTGGGTGTCTTTTTTTTTTTTTTAATACTACCCCAGTTCCATGTTGGCAGACGGGCAAAAGTCTCTCTCTTTACCCTATGGTTAGCCAACCTGGCACAGAATAGAGCTGCCCATGATCCAGAATCCACATGGGGGATTGATTACCTCCAGATGAACTCAGTGCTCACGTTCATCAGAGCTGGGCTTGTTGTGTTCCTAGTTCTCTCTCCTCAATTCAGCAGCCAAACACGGAGTGTTTTCTTGACTTCTTGAGCCTACTACCCCATTGCTCACTGCTCAACCCCTTTAGATCTGGCTTTTGAATCTAACTGCTCCAATAAGACGGCTTTCTCAGAAGTTACGCATGATCTCTTAATTTCAAATTTCACTGGTCTTATCCCAGTCTTCCTGATCTCGCTTCAGTATTGTTGACTCCTTGCACTCCTCCCCGGCCCCATCTTAAAACTCCCTTTCAGTGTGTTGTCTTCTCCCATTAGAAGGGAAGGTCTTTGAGGGCAGGGGCTGTCTTCCTCTTTTTGCTCCTATTTGTATCCCCACCATTTAGCCAACTGCCTGACACGTAGTAAGCACTTAGTAAATGCTTGTTGATTTGCCTGATCTTGTCTTGACCGCTTCCTTCTTCCGGACACTCTTCCTTTGGCTTTAGAGATACCGCTCTTCCATGTTTCTCCTTTAACTTGTCTCAATACTCCTTCTGATATGACAATGATGATGATGATGATGATGATGACAGTGACAACAATATTGGTGATGATAGCATTTATATAGTGTTTTAAAGTTTGCAAAGTGCTTTACATATAGTATCTCAGTTGATCCTCACAACAGATAATAGGCAGCATTATTCTTGCTATTTATCTGACACTTTCATCTCCTATATTTGGTGTCTTCCTCAAGCCTTCCCTAAGCATAGGTGTTCCCCAAGGCTTTGTCCTGGGCCCCTTCTCTTTTCTTTCTCCCTTATTTCTCTCACTTCCCACTTTGTGTTCAGTCATCACCTTGAGGCACATGCCTCCCAAATCCACATATCCCGTCCCAATCTCTCCCCTGAACTCCAGCCCAGCATCCCCAGTTGGAAACCTCTGCCTGGTTGTCCCATCTCTTCATCCTCTATTTACCATGTATCCGGGTGTCCAAGTTTGAAAGCTCAGTCATTCTTGACTTCTCTTTCACTGCCTACATCCAATCCCTTGACAGGCTTTGTTAATTCTGTTTCCACAACCTCTCTCATATTTATCCCTTTTTCTCTCAAACTGAAGATCTGTCACATAGTTCAGGCTTCGTTACCTCTCATCTGAACTATTCCAGTTGCTCTCTAATTAGCCTCCTGGCTTTCAGTCTCTGTTCTCTTCAAACCATCCTCCACACAGCTGCCAAAACCATCATCCCAAGATCAAGGTCCAGTCACTCTCCTACTCAAAAGCCTTCAGTGGCCCCTTTTTGAACTCTAACATAAATTTCAAATCCTGTAGAGTCCCTACAGAAGGCCTACAGAATTTAGTACCAATCTCCATTTTCAGCCTTATTTCACATTATACTCCTCTCTGTACTCTTTGTTCCATACAAACTAGACTACTAGATGTTCCTCAAACTGAATATTCCATCGCCTTCTTCCATGTATTGATCTTGGAATGTACCCCCTCCTTACCTCACCGTGACTGTTACTGAGTAAGTGCTTAATAAATGTTTATTGAATGAATGAATCTCTACCCCTTAGATTCCTAATTCTTTTTTCAAGGGCCAATGCTGGTGTGATGAAAGAAAAACCACTAGAGACAGTTTATGGGTAATTTATAATCAATTTATTAATTAGGCTAGCCAGGGTCAGTAGTTTCTCTCCGTAACCAAAGATGCTTAATGGAAATCCTGAAAGCCTTAAATCCCTTTTGAAAGGGAATTCCTTTGACAAATGAAAATCGACCCTGAGTGGTGGACATTTATTGAGGAGGTGGGCTAAAAGTCCTCAGCTCCTCCTACGGAGAATGTTGCTTGATCATGAGACAGCCACCTCTAGCAGTCTGGACAGGGGAATCAATCCTAGATCACTCTGGTTGGCTTTCTCCTTCAGGAGCTGAGTCACCCTAAACTCTAATGGAAGGGCACAAGCACAGGGGCTCCTTTCCCCAGAGTAAGAACTCACCCAGTCTGGATTCTATTTATACACAAGTTGGGTCTCCTAGTTGGGTGGGGTCCCTCCCAAGATTGAAGAGCATGTATTTGAGTGCTAAGAGCAATCAGTCATGTCTTTCAGAGACTGATTTTTTAACAAGAACTGGGCCTTCATAAGTAAATGGAGGAGAAAAGCCTGAATCCCAATTTAATAATTGGTTATTAATGTGATAGTAAAATAATTTCTCCCATCTGAATCACTCAGCTACGAGTGTTTTCTCCCTTCTCAACTATTCCTAGAGCTCTCATCACACCCTATCTTATATTATACTTAACCATTTACACACAATATCTCCGTAATAATATGTAAATTCCTCGAGACCGGGGACTGATTTCTTGTATCCCCAGCACCTAGCAAAATGGCCTTTGCATATAGCAGCTGCTTAGTAAATATTGGTTGAATTGAATCAAGTCAGGCAAAGTTGCCTGGTGATGGGCCTCCCAGTATTTGGATGCACACACGGGAAAAATAGCCCAAGCAAAAACATCAATGAATATGGGGCGTGTGAGGATAGTGAGAAGACTGACCTGCCTAGAGGAGGTGGGACATACTGGGTAACTGCCCCTACCTCAACTTTCCATCAGAAAGCAGCGATTGGGTTTATGGAACAGCATATTAAGGACTCGCCTTTTCTCTACCATAGGCTCTGAAATATTTATTTACTAGCCAGAGGACTGGCATTGGAAAGAAAGGGTGCAGATTAACACCAGAAGATCTCGAAGCTTACGTTTATGTCTTTTCTCAACCTGGAGCACTGACGGGCCCAATTAACCATTTCCGAAATATCTTCAGGTCAGTGTCTTTTGGCCAGACAAAATATTCCAGTTGAATTCTGGAGATCCAAGGTTTTCTCTCAAGGAGAAGAGAGCAGAGCGCCATGTTTTTCTAGTCTTTGGAGGAATCCAGTTGCATGGGTTTGGTTCATTTGTCTGCTTTCCTTTTTGTGTATCTGTGTCTTTCACTAGGAACAATGAAAACTTTATGTTTGTGAAATTCAGTTATCTCATTTATTTTTGTCCAAGGAGGTGGGAATTTACAGCTTATTTGTCATGAAGTGGGGGGAACTCCAGTCTGTGTCACTTGCTGCTAACAGTTGGGGGAAGTCATATAAATCTGCATATTTTCTGTCACATGAAAGGAATGATTTATATACTAATTAATGAGGGGAAGATCATCACTATTACCATGAGGTCATCATTCCACTCCTTCCTGTGTTATACAGCTTGACTGTACAATAGCCAATCAACTAACATGGCATAAGATAGATGTTTACTTGAATAGAATGATATTATTAGTAGAACAAAATACTAGGTATGATGAGAAAAGATATTCAGCTTTGTTAAAAACATAAGAAATTTTCTGAGTTCAGATGTTCATTAAAAAAAATCTCAGAAATTATTTACAAGCATTAAAAACTAAATACAGTTATAGGGCAGCTAGGTGGTACAGTGGATAGAGGACCAGACCTGGAGTCAAGAAGACTCATCTTCCTGAGTTCAAATCTGGCCTCAGACACTTACTAGCTGTGTGACCCTGGGCAAGTCATTTAACCTCGTTTGCCTCAGTTTCCTCATCTGTAAAATGAGCTGGAGAACGAAATGGCAAACCATTCCAGTATCTTTATCAAGAAAACCCCAAATGGGGTCTCAAAGAGTCATATATGACTTAAATGACTGAATAACAACAGTTGTAGGGAAACAGATCAAAGCTCCCTTTCATCCCAACATTCAGGAGTTCTTATATATCTCTTTTTTTTAAAGTAAATGAATCTTCTTGATAAATTATCTAACTAGAATCAAATTTAAATTCAGCTAACCACTAAGAGTCAGGAAGACCTGATTTTGAGTACTATCTTAGACACTAGCTATGTGAATCTAGAGCAAGTCCCTTAAAATCTCTTGGCCTCAGTTACCATATCTGTAAAATAGGGATAATAATGGCACCTACTGCACTGGATTATTTAAAGGCTCCAATGATATAATACATGCAAAGCACTTTGTAACCCTTAAAATCCCACACAAATGTTAGCTCTTATGATTTCCAGGATCATTTTTTAGAATACACAAGTTGGTTTCCCAGGAGAGCATTATACTGCCTCATTAGAAAAGATGGTGTCTTAATTTTGAGGATGTGTTGTAAGCCCCTGCATCTTTTCTTCACAGCTGCCTGCCACTAAAGTATCATAAGGTGACCACTCCAACATTGCTCTTATGGGGAGAAAGAGATGCATTTATGGATGTGGAGATGGCAGAAGTCACAAGGATTTATGTCAAGAGCCATTTCAGGCTAACAATTTTGTCTGAAGCCAGCCACTGGCTTCAGCAAGACCAACCTGACATAGTGAATAAATTAATATGGACATTTCTTAAAGAAGAAATGAGGAAAAATGAGTAATTTTAAGGACAAGTGAAAAGCCTGTAACAGCCAAAAAAAAATGTGAAAAAAAAATGCTGACTTTTTCAGCATTCTGTTTAGGCTTTGTTAAGGAAGACACTGTTTTCATTGTACTGTATTGTGACTATGTTGCCACACAGTTGTTTTGCTGTGTTGAAAAAAAGAAGATTGTGTAAGACTGTAAAATGTTAATGTGGGTTTTTTTTCCTGTTCTTCTGTTTTGCACATAAAATATCTGCCTTAAAATATATTTACTTATGTAAAAAAAAAAAAAGAAATTGTAGGAATTGGATGAATTTTTTTTAAAAGTGTCTTCATTATGTTAATACGTGGTGCCTTTTACAAGTTTAAAATGAAAAGATCCAGGTGTGCCATATGAAAAGACAGTGATGTGATGGTGTCAGTTTTCATTTTATTGATGGAAAGCTTTGGTTTGTTTTAACTATTTTTTTAACCATTAAAAAAATCCGTTACCAAATCTTTGGGTCTCATGGCATGTTACCATGCTAATCTGAAGACAGCTATATTTAGAGGTGTTTGTGTTCTTTAAGAGAGTTATGAATACTTCCTTGTACTGTGAATTTCTTACTGTCAAGCAGTGATTTGTGGAAGTTGGTTTCACATGTCCCAATCTCCAAAATGGAGATTTCTATATAGAATTTATTTATATGTGAATGCTATTTGTTCAGGCTTGCACCCTAATTTCAGTTGTGGTCATTAGCTGAAGTGAAATATACAGTATTTTTACAGTAACATAGTAATATATTTACAATAATATTACTTGCAATAATAATATTGTGATATATTTATAGGGCATATAATTATGGGCAGCTAGGTAGCTCAGTAGATAGAGGGCCAGGCCTAGAGTCAGGCAGAACTGAGTTCAAATGTGGCCTCAGACACTAGCTGTGAGACCCTGGACAAGTCACTTAACCCTGTTTGCCTTAGTTTCCTCATCTGTAAAATAGTGATAATAACAACACCTACCTCTCAAAGTTGTTGAGAGGCTCAAGGTGGTGCAGTGGATAGAGCACCAGCCCTGGAGTCAGGAAGTTCAAATCTGGCCTTGGACACTTACTAGCTGTGTGACCCTGGTCAAGGCATTTAACCCTCCCTGCCTCCGTTCCTCAGTTGTAAAATGAGCTGGAGAAGGAAATGGCAAACCACTCCAGTATCTTCACCAAGAAAATTCCAAAAGGGGCCACAAAAAGTCAAACACAACTGAAAGTGACTAGATAACATTTGCAATAATATTATTCTTTATATTTCCATATAGTCATCTTAAAACACCTAAAATTGAAAAAACCATGGAGGAGGCAGAAGCATACACATAAATTATTCATCCTGTTTTATCCATTTAAATAGCCACAACACTCAAAAGACTCCCAACTCCTCTTACACACATGGGTGTTCAATACAACAAGTATTTTATTGAGTGATGTGTCTAGCGATGTGGGGAAACAGCAGGGTAAGACCCTGCTTTCGGGAAGCTTGACATACCTATGTCTAAGGCCCAGAATGAGGATTATAAAACAAAATGAAGGTTGCCCAAACTCTGGGTGGCACTCCTTTGGCAGGACAGAGGACCAGAAACATTGGGCCATCAGCCATGGCAATGGCTAGCCAAAGCATAGCTAGAATGTTAAATGATGCCTCATAATCATTGCTAGCATTTATCTAGAACTTGAAGGTTCCCAAAGTGCTACACATAGGGTATCTCATTTGATCCTCACAAGTCTGGGAAGTTCGGTACAAATAAATTCCCATTTTATGGATGAGGGAACCTGAGGCTTATGGCCTAGACCATAGAGCCAGTAAGTATCTGAGACAGGATTTGAATTTATGTCTTCCTAACTCCAAGTCCAGCACTCTAAGCACTGTGTTTTGCATGGTTAAAGATAACCAAATCCACTTGAATAAGATTCGTTATGCCACAGTGCTAATTCTTTGCTTGTTTGTTTTTTTGTTAGGCAATGGGGTTAAGTGACTTGCCTAGGGTCACACAGCTACTAAGTGTTATGTGTCTGAGGCTGGATTTGAACTCAGGTCCTCTTGACTCCAGGGCCGGTGCTCTATCCACTGCACCACCTATCTGCCCCCCACAGTGCTAATTCTTATGGGAAGATGATGAGAATCACCCAGCCCAGTACTCTCATGAGTATTCTAGTGATGGACATCAGATTTCTTTTCTCTGTTTAAGAGATTATGGTCCCTATGTGGCTACGTCTGCTTTTTATTAGTAGCACTCCAATAAGCCCCAAAAAAGCTATACTTCATAATCAAGGGTTTGACAATGTGCTCATCCTATGGAAATGGAGATAAGCCAGCAATTAACAAATACAGGCATGTTGTAACAATAATTTGTGTTTTTAAATAAAATAGTTATGATAGCTAACACATATAGCGCTCATTATGTGCCTGGCACTGTGCTAAACACTTTATCATTTTTATCTCATTTGATCTTCACAACAACTCAAGGAGGGAGGTGCTATTATTATCCACATTTTACAGATGAGGAAACTGAGGCAAACAGAGATTAAGTGACTTGCCCAGGGTCATACAGCTAACATGTGTCTGAGTGTCTGGAACTCAGGTCTTCCAGACTTCAGGTCAGGTGTGCTTTTATTATTCTAAAAGGATTTCAAGTTTACAAAATATTTTGCTCATAAAAATGTTATGAGGCTGTGAGGCAATGGTGCATAGTGGAAAGTGCCCAGGACCTAGAATCAGTAAGTACTGGGTTCAAATACTTGCTGTGTGACCATGGGGAGGTCACTCACTCATTTCGTGACTCAGTTTCCTCTTCTATAAAATTAGAAGGTTTTACTCAGGGGCATCTAAATTTCCTTTTAGCTCTTAATTTTTTATCCTATTGTTTTTCACATTTTGCAAATGAGGAAACCAACATTATATGATTAGTTTAGGGTCACTTAATCAGTATATAGGCCAGCACTTAATCCTAGGCCTCATGACTCTAGGACTGGTACTTTTAACATAACATTGCACTATACATGGAGTCTGTACATAAGAAGCTTGACTCACAGCCCCTTTGCTTATATACCTTCAAAATCTTTTCTGGACTATTGGAGCCAAAGCCACCAAAGGCAGTCATATTGGCACTCCATTTGCATTCAACAAACCTTGTGAAATGCTCAATAAAACAATCTTGTAGGCTCTCAATGGGCCCAGCACCTGTGTGGTGCAGACCCTGGGCATAAATTGTGCTTTGGGCTGTCTTCAGAGTCTATTTGGATTGTAGTGTGGCTGATTTAAATGACTGCATTTATGTGGCTTGCAAAATGGAAGAGAAGATCCTTGGGCTAGATAGGACTGATGGGGTGGATATCATCTGATTCTCAATGCTTCAAATCTCATAGTTGGGCAGCATATGTTAATGGAGAGCGATATAGACTGACTGGTAGCATGGAAGGGTACAAAGTGCCTCCCTCCTGCATTTTCTTCTTTAGGCTATGTAGCACAAAATAATATATGGGATAGCACTTTAGTCTAAAGTCTTTGTTCCCATAGGAATGAGAAATGCTTAGCAATACTTAATCAATATTCTGGGAAAATAATATTCTGCATGGAAATCTTTTTATATCATTCTTACTGGAGGTCTAACCCGTCTCTGGGGCAGCTAGGTAGTGCCAGAGTGCCTAGGGTGCTAGGCTTGGAAGCAGGAAGACTTATCTTCATGAGTTCAAATCTGGCCTCAGATACTTATTAACTGCATGACCCTAGGCAAGCCACTTAACTCTTTTTGCCTCAGTTCCTCATCTGTAAAATGGGCAGGAGAAGAAAATGGCAAGTCACTCCAGTATCTTTGCCAAGAAAACGCTAAATGAGGTCATGAAGAATCAGACACAACAGATCCATCACAACAGACTGAACAACCACAAACCAGTTTCTAACCCATTTCCCAGGCCTCTCACTCATCATTAGCCCAAGAAGGACTCCTCCCTGAATTGATTTAGGGTACTTGTCTTTCTGATTACTTTAGTTAAGCATCTCACCTTTGACAGGTAGGGAGCAAAATCCTTAGAAGGAGTGGTTGAAGAAAGATTGAATGTTGTTAAGAAAATTATTCTCTAGGATGTGCTGACATTTTAAATAATTATTGTTCTGAAACTGTTACCTAAATTCTAAACTTGACTATGGAATTTTGTCTGTTGTTTGAGAATATTATAAATTGTAACTCCAAAAATGGCTTGTGCTAGAGCGATTTTCAAAGGTATAAGGAAACTCTGTCCAATTTTGGATCTTTCTTTCTCTCTCTAAATTCAAAATGCTTAGATTAGAAAAATTTAATTAATAAAATTGTTTCTGGCAAGCTTCTGCCTAAAACATAGAGTACAGAACTTTTTTCTACACTAGTTCTCGGTTACACTCAGGAGTGCTGGTAAATGTTTTAACAACCAGCTCTCCAAAAACACTTTTAAGGTTAATCTGCATTGTTAATACTTTCTCTATTACTTTCTTAAGTCTAGGCAATAAACAAAACAATAAACGTAGTCCTAATTTGCAACTGGTATAAATGCTCACACCACAAATTTAGCAAGCTGATTCTAGCACACCCCACCCCTGGCTATGCCTCTAGCTGTAAAAAGCACAATCAATCAATTCTTGTCTTCAGTCTTTTTAAAGATCTGGGTTCATCAGCAAATCAAGCAGTCTAGAATTAGTAGATCTGTGGTCAATTCCTCTTGATTAAAAGCTGGGAGTTTTCGTTCTACTATCGTCATTAGGAGAGGCAGCCTGTGCTGGACAGTGTTCTGGACTTGGAGTCAGAAAGACCTAGGTTCAGATCTTCTCTCTTCCTGGAGCTGTGCGATCTGAGACCTGTGGGTGGTAGGTACCAACCAAAGTGCCTCAGTTAATACTTCAGGCCACATCTCCTCAGGTGTCACAACTACTAAAGACGCAGAATAGAAAGTCGTTGATCCCCAAATCCTTGGCACTGTCAAACGACTGACCATTAGGAACTGATAGGGTTTTATTTATGGAAATGATACTGTCAACTCATCAAAATGCCAAGAAGTCCAAGCTGAAAAGTTTTATTAGGAGGAAAATAAGACACTAGTGTCAAGGCACCAGCCTAAGAGAGACAAGGGCAGTTTATACTTGAAAACCCACAAAGGGGAGGTTTGGGGAGGGCCTAGGGTAAAGAATGGACAGTCTTTCTCACAAATAGGTGGGATCCAGAAGCAGGATATTTTGTAGGAACAGTTGACCACAAGGTTGGTTTGGGCTGATTTGGGGTATACAGTTCAGTAAGATCAGTCAGCAAACACCAGCAAAGGCATCTGGGAGGGAGCAAGGCTTTGGCTCACTGCAGGCTCCTGATTGACTCCTTTGGACAAACAGGCTTCCTCTGTGTCTAGTGCAACTGCCTGGTAAAGTAACTTGGAGAAAACAGACATATTAATCTCGGGGGTACTCTCCCAATAGTAATGAAGATACATGTAACACTTGTATTGCCCATGCACCCAAAGGACCATAGGACCCTTCTATTTGACCTGCAGCTGAAACCTCCTATAACCCATCCCTAGGCAGTTCGAGGCACAGTGGATAAAGTGCTGGACTTAGGAAGACTCCTCTCTGTGAGTTCAAATCTGGCCTCAGTCACTTATTAGCTGCGTGAACCTAGACAAGTCACTTAATTCTGATTGCTTCATTTTTCTTATCTATACATTGAGCTGGAGAATGAAATGGCAAACCACTCCAATATCTTTGCCAAGAAAATCCCAAATGGGGTCATGGAGAATCAGGTATGACTGAATCAAAAACAAAATCCCCTTATCAGAATGTGAGCTCCTTTAAAACAAAGACCATCTTACTGTACAATTTGTACTCCCAGTCCTTAGCATAGTGCTTTGGAACTTTTTTCATTGATTCATTCAATAGTAGAATATAGGAAAATAAAATTATGTTAAATTGAGTTGAATAGAAGTGCCACAAGACTGGAGAAGGCTAAATATTACAATTTTTTTAAAAGATCATAGGAATAGCTATGGAAGAAAACTTCAGAATCATCTATTCCAACCCCCTTCTTTTGCAGTTAAGAAGCAGGCCCAGAGAAACTATGGACTTGCCAAAGGTTATAGGAGTATTAAGTGACAGAACAAGAATTTGAACCCAAGTCATTAGCTCTTGTCTATGACACCATGCAGCCCCTTGGGTAGAGATTCTTCAAAACTTGACATTGATTCCTGGTGAAATTCTCGAATGGATTATTAAAAGGATGATTCATGAGCATTAGTTCTGTTTGGTGTAGTCAAGCACAACTCTAAAACCTCTTCCATGTGATAATCCTTTAAATACCTGGATAGTTCTTCTGTCCTATTTAAGTCTTCTCTAGGTTAACGATCCCCATGTCCTTCAAATGTTTTTCAGATACAATGAACTCATGGCCTTTCACTATTCTGGTTGCTTTCTTCCGGATGTTCTCAAGCCAATCAGTGTATTTCCTAAAAGGTGGTAACTAGAACTAAACGTAATACCAAGGATATAGTGTGACAGTGTATTGTGGGATTATAACATCCTCATTCCTGGATGCTACACCTTTCTTAACTCAGTCTAACACCACATTAGCTGTCTTGTTATTGTCTCACTGCTCACTCAATATATTAGGTATATACTAAGCACCCCAGATAACATTTGGACAAATCCTTGTTGTCATGCCTGCCCAATCTTGTTTTCGTGAAATTGATTTTTTGAACCCAAATGTAAGATTTTACATTTATTCCTATTGAATTTCATACTATCCAATTTGACTCAATGCTGTAATCTGTTGAGATCTTTTTTTTTGGATTCTATATCTGTCATCAGCACATTAGCAATCTTTTCTTGATTTATGTCATTTGCAAATTTGATAAACCTGTCATCTTTTAAGAAAAATCTGGGCCTGGAACTTCATTTGAGAACTCCTAGAGTGGAAACTTTCTCTTGCAATAAAGATAAGCACTTCATTTGTAATTTACAGTTGCTTAGGGCACTGACAGAATAAGTGAGTTGGTTATGGTTACATAGCTGGTTGTTTATACTTTATAATGCCTGGACTATTACAGTAGCCTGCTGTTCAGTCTTCCTGTCTCAAGTCTCTCCCCATTTCAGAACATAATAAAATGATTACCTTTCTAGAGTTCCTTAAGTTAAGCCAATAAGCATTTATGAATCACTTGCCATATTATAGGCACTGTAATAAATGCTGGAGATATAAAGCAAAACAAAAGCAGTCCCTGCTCCCAAGGAGCTCATAGTCTACTGGGGAAGGGAAAGGAATAAGTATTTATTAAATGCCTACTATGTGCCAAGCACTGTGCTAAGCATTTTACAATTGTTATTTCCTTTGATCCACACAACAATCATGTGAGGTAGGTGCTATTATTATCCCCATTTTACAGTTGAGGAAACTGAAGCAGACACTTAACAGAGGTTGTGTTGAGGGTCACATAGCCAGTGAGTATCTGAGGCTGGATGGAGAGAGATCGCACACAAACAATCATCTATAAACAAGATATATACAGGTAAATTGGAGATAATCTCAAGAGGGAAGATGCTAGCATCAAAGGGGATTAGAAAATGTTTTTTTTCAGAAGATGGGATTTAAGCTGAGACTTGAAAAGCACTAGAGAATCCAGGAGATGGAGATGAGGAAGGACAGAATTCTAAGAATGAGAGATGGCCAGTGAAAAGTTGGGAGACTGAATGTCTTCTGAAAGAAACGTTGAGGAGGCCAATGTCACTGGAAGGAAGAGGACGTGGAGTGAGGTGGAACACCAAAAAGGTGAGAAGAGACCAGGTTATGAAGATCTTTAAAAACTAAACAGAGAATTTTACATTTTCTCTTGGAGGTAATAGGGAGCCACTGGAGTTTATTGAAGGGGTTGGGGGTGGAAGGCTCGGGGAGAGGTGACACCGGCAGAGCAGTGCTTTAGAAAGATCAGTTTGACAGGTGAGTAGAAGATGGTCTGAAATGGGGAGAGACTTGAGGCAGGCAGACTGAACAGCAAGCTATTGTAATAGTCCAGGCATAAAGTGATGAGGGCCTGTTACCAGAGTGGTGGCAGTGTTAGAGAGAAGGGAGGAATTAGATGGTATGAAGTTAGGATAGCTTTGGCAACTGATGAGTGAGAAAGAGTGAGGAGTCAAGGGTGTCTCCTTCATTTCAAACCTGGGTAACTGGTAAAATGGTGGTTAGGAAGAAGGGATGATTTTAGGGAAAGATAACAAGCTTAGTTTTAGATATGTTGCTGAACCATCCAGTTTGAGATCTTTGGGATTAGGAGAGAGGCTAGGACTAGATAAATGAATCTGAGAATTATTTGCATAGAGATGATAATTGAAACCATGGGAGCTAAATAGTGCAGGGCAGGTCCCAATTAATGTGAATGAATCCTGTGAAATGGTCACATTATTTAAATTTGCACTGTTTGAATTTGAATATTATAATTATATGTAAATTATTATAATTGGTCCAAATCCAAAAGAAATATGCATTGAATTTTTTAAATTAATGTTTATTACATATTATAATAGCAAAAGATAAGAATTATATCTCTGAGTCAATTTTATTATAAAGTAATAGAGTAGTCATAGAAAGCAACATTAAAAAATGACTGAATATTGTACCTAAAGATAAGCTTACACTGAAAATGACAAAAACATAATGATTATCATTAAAAACATTTCATTTTTTAATGTTTTATTTTTCCCCAATTACATGTAAAAACAATTTTTAACATTTAAAAAAAATTTTTAGTTCCAAATTCTCTTTCTCCCTCCCTCCTGTTTAAAGTATTTTAGCAGAAAGAATAGCCTGAATTGTCTTCTCTTTCTTTAAATCTTCATATATATGTACAGGAAGTTTTATGTGGATGATGGTAAATTTTCAGACACATAATCTCACACTGTGAACCTAGCTGGATGACATGTAGCATTATCAAAAATCAGTAAGGCTTTAAATGTGATATTGCTATCCTTGCAACATTTTTCAACATCTGGCTAAAATGAAAAGCAGTCTTCAAAAATAGCTTTAGTCACACTTGCTTTCTTATTTCACTAGCAAAGAACTAGAAGTGATTGACAGTTGTAGCTCTGATAAAACAAGTATTTTTTCAAGATTTGCTTCTGCATTTGTTGTTAAGTCATTTTCAGGCATGTCTGATTCTTCGTGACCCCATTTGGGTTTTCTTAGCAGAAATATTGGAGTAGGTTGCCATTTTCTACTCCAGCTCATTTTACAGATGAAGAAACTGAGGCAGACAGGGTTAAGTGACTTGTGCAGGGTCACACAGTTAGTGTCCGAGGCCGGATTTGAACTCAGGAAGAAGAGTGTCTTCAGAACATCAGTATATTTAAATGGAGAGTTCTTGTTTGCACTGGGTGCCTGTCTGGCCATTTTAACTTTATGAAATTGAGCTTGATTCTTAAAGTGATCAAACTCAACGCTTGCTTGCTTCATTATCTACATCATTTGCACTCTCTTTCACTGCCTTAAACAAACCTGAAGCTTGAGGCCAATCTGACAAGAGGAAGGCTTTGTCACTTGCCATCTTCAGCTGAAACCACTTCTATTCCCCTGTAATTGTTTGCAAACCACAAGAAGCAGATTCAACTTTACCTTTTTCTTTTGTTTCCCCTGAATGTTTCATATCATTGCATGATTCAGGCATTTCAACGTCTCCTAATTTTAGAGTCCTTACAACCATGTTCATGCCATTCAAATACATTAACTTTATGTTCCAATGTAATATCAAGCCTCTTCTGCATTGGCAGTGTTTCCGAAGTATTCCTCCTCTTGTTCATTTTATAAACGGGCTATTTAAAAAAAAACAAAACATTATACAACTGTTGGAAATATGGTATGCAACAGCGCGTCACATCCACACCTGACCCAGGCGAGTACAAACTGACAATGTAATGTTGCATTAAAACTATCGACTAGCTCGTGTGTATAGCATTAATTGAATACTGGCTCATATTAAATATGACCCAGTATCATTTTATGATTCATACTATGTCAGATTTTCCATCATTTGAATTCACATTAATCAATTAATTAATTAAATTCAGTTAATCGATTAGTGAATTCACCTTAATCTAGCAGTAGAGAAAAGAGGTACCCAGGACAAAGCCTTGAGGGGAGGAAGGAATATTATCAACATTCAATAACATGGTTAGTGCAGCTGCGACTTGATGAAGTTCCAACAAAGGAGACTGACATCAGACAGGTATGAGGAGAACCAAGGGAGAGCAGTGTCATAAAACCTGGAGAAAAGAGAGTGTCAAGGAGAAGAGTGTGATCAATAGAGGTGTCAAACGCAAATAGAAATGGAGCTACTAAATCATGACAAACCCTACGAGCTGCGTATTGACTTAGAAAACAACACGTTAGCTATGTTCTATTCCATTTTCATTTGTTAAAAATATTTTCCAGTTACAATTTAAATTGGTTTTGCTGTTCTTGGGAATGTTGAGGTAGCGGTTCTACCACCAGAGCACTGTGTTTGACACAACTGGCAACAGTATGGAAGCTTTCAACACGAAGAGGTTGAAGGATTGAGAAAAGGCCAATAGATTTGGCAATGATGAAATCTTTGGAAACTCTAGAGACAGCGGCTTCAGTTGAATGTTGAAGTTCGAAGTCACAACTGCAGAGAATCAAGAAGAGAGTGAAAGGAGAGGAAGTGGAGGCACCTATTGCAGACCCCCTTCTCCTGGAGACTAGCCATGAAGGGAAGAAGAGATACAGGACATCACCCATCAGGGGAGATGGATCGATCAAAGTTTTTTTCAAGAATGGACAGTCAAAGGCATATTTGTAGGCTGTAAGGAAGCAGCCCACAGACGGATTTAGATAGGGACACAGATAGGGATTAGACCTGTGATTTCATTGGTATAGGGACCTCCCAGGTAAGGAAACTCCCTCCACCAATGCAAGTTGGCACTTTCTCTGTACCTTATAATCTACAGAACTGCTCAGAACTCTGAGGGGTTAATTGACTTTTTCAGGTCTATACATTCAGAGGTAGAACTTTTCTGGAATGATAAAAATTTAGATCAGAGATTACTGGCCTACAGTCTGTGAATCTGAATTTTTAAAAATAATTTTAATAACTATATTTCAATAAAAATAGCATAATCCTATGTATCTTATTTGCATCAAGGCCCATGTGTGAGGGCTGTCCCCCCACATGTAACATGGGAGTGTTATTGTGGGAGGCAGAATAAACATCTCTAGTCTCTTTGGCCCACCACTCTTCTCCAAGGGAGACTTTAATTCCTGCTAGGATACAATGAAGGAAGAAGGCTGGAGGCCAATCTGCTCTCCTCAGAGACAGAGGGTACTGGGCTAGAATGATTATCTATTTGCTTCCCTAAGTATTGTTATTCTAGGGGATGTGATTAGATTCGATCTACCTTCTGATTGCTATTTCATTACTGGAGAAAAGGAAGACCCCAAGTTCTGCATGCAAGGCTTGACTCCATTTCACTCTAAATATTAATTCTACGATGAACTTAGCTTAGAAAACCAAATGAGTAGCAAAACAGAAATCTGAGAAAGGCTACACACAAGAATATATAGGGAACAATACAGGGTGAAGGCACTTGCCCACTGGGAGTGACGTAACTCAGTTCAATCAAGAGAGAAGATCCTAGACCTCACTCAACGGGAAATTCCCCAAAGTCTCTAATGTAACAAGCTGCGATAGGAACATAGTGGAGCCTTCCTCTCAGCTCTTCCCAGAGTTTTTCTGCTTCAGCAACCTGAAGTGGGGTTGTTCTCTAGAAGCCAGAAGCACTCCAAGCAACTAGAAGCTTGAAGAGGCCCTTTGTTTTCCCCTAACATCAAAGGGCATTTTCCTTCCAAAGGCCAGGAGAGAGTGCTGTATCGATGGGTTTTGGGACTAGGGTTTCATATTACGTGACTTTAAAAAATATTATGCTGGGAAGGGGTAGGCAGGCTTTATCAGACTGCCTGAAAGGGGTCCATGACATGAACAGGTTAGGAACCCCTGTTTCAGATAGATTAACAAAACTTATACTTTATACGTCTCCCAATGTACGCCCTAATGCAAAGCTGGGTGGCTCTGGAGAAGAGGGCGGTCTCAGTAGAAGGGGCAGTCTCTCGGCAGAGGGGGCGTGGCCGGCGGGGCGGCGCCTGCGCAGATGCGGGCAGGCAGGTTTGGGGCAGTACGCAGTGCACCGGGCGGGCGCACAGCAGGCGTTGGGCTGGCTGCACCACGGTGGCATGTGTGTGTGGTCCCTTGGAGTTGGCCTTTCCTGGCTAAGCCATGAGCTTAAGCCAAGAGGAGGCCTCGTCGCAGGTGCAGCTGGAGAAGGGGCTGTGGCAGATGCCCTTGGAGCAGCGGCCCCAGAGCCCACGCTCCCTTCGCGAACAGTCGCTGTTCCCGCCGCCCGTGGAGAATCCCTTCGTGAAGGAGAGGCATCTGAGCGCGTCCCACTGGCTCTACATCTCCCTGGGCGGCCTGGTCCTGCTGCCCGTGCGCTTCGTCGTCCTGCTCCTGCTGCTCCTCTTCTCCTGGCCGTTGGTCATCGTGGCCACCGCCTTCTACCCAACGAAGCTGACCCGGCCCGTGAAGTCGTGGAGGCGGCGGCTCACCAGCCCGCTGCTGCAGGTGCTGGGCCGCATCTTCTTCTTCTTTATGGGCTTCCTGGTGAAGGTGAAGGGGGTGCGGGCCAGCCCGCACGAGGCGCCCATCTTCGTGGCCGCCCCGCACTCCACCTTCTTCGACAGCATCGTCTGGGTCGTCGCCGGCTTGCCGTCCGTTGTGTCGCGGGAAGAGAACGCCAAAGTCCCGTTAGTTGGCAGGCTGCTGCTGGCTGGGCAGCCCGTGCTCGTGTCCCGCAGCGACCCAGATTCCAGGAAGAACACGGTGAACGAAATTAAGAAGCGCGTCACCTCCATAGGGTATTGGCCGCAGATCCTGATTTTCCCCGAAGCCACCTGCACCAACCGCTCGTGCCTAATTACTTTCAAACCAGGAGCCTTCGTTCCTGGAGTCCCAGTACAGCCGGTGCTACTCCGGTACCCCAACAAGCTGGACACGGTGACCTGGACGTGGCAGGGCAGTTCGGCCCTCCAGCTGTTCCTGTTAACCCTCACGCAGCCTTTCACAAACATGGAACTAGAGTTCATGCCCGTTTACATTCCTGACGATGAAGAGAAAAATGATCCTTCCCTTTATGCCAGAAGAGTACGGAATGTCATGGCCAATGCCCTACAACTGCCCGTCACAGATCATACTTATGAAGACTGCAGATTGATGATTTCGGCAGGAAAGCTGACCTTGCCAATGGAAGCCGGGTTGGTGGAATTTACCAAAATTAGCCAGAAGTTGAATTTGGATTGGGATACTGTCAAAAAACGTTTGGATGAATATGCAACGATTGCAACTTCCTCAAAAGGAGGCAGGATCGGAATCGAAGAGTTTGCCAAATATTTAATGCTTCCGATTACTGATACGCTGAAGCAACTCTTTGGGCTCTTTGACCGGAACCATGATGGTACCATAGACTTTAGAGAATATGTGATTGGGCTTTCTGTCCTGTGCAACCCTGCCAACACAGAAGATCTTATCCAAATGGCTTTTAAGCTCTTTGACACTGATGAGGATGGCTACGTAACAGAGATAGAGTTTGCCCGCATTCTACAGGCCTCTCTTGGCGTTAGAAACCTTGAAGTTTCAAGTCTCTTTAAGGAAATAGCCAAAGAAAATTCAAATCACATTTCCTATTCAGAATTTAAAAGTTTTGCTATGAAGAATCCAGAATATGCCAGATTGTTTACTACATACTTAGAACTCCAAGCTAGCCACGTGTTTTCATTACCAAAAGACATTAAGTTTACAAGAGTGCGTTCAGATAGCAAAGTCTACCCAGAAAATGTTGATGAAGATTTCTTAGACAAAAAAGATAACTGAAAACTTATTTTTGTTGAGAAAAACTCCAGAGCTTTTACTTTAGGCTGTACAGGTATTGATTGATATTTAAAATGTGCTTGTAGAATACTTTATTTGGGCCTTTCTTCACCAACTTTCTCATAAGAAGGCCTAATGATTGATATATCTTGGGAATAGACAAATTTGGAAGCAGTTTCACAAAACATGTTTATCTGATGTAGTTGTTAGCATATTTAAGTTTTGAGTAGTGCCTAAAATCTGAGGGGAAGAACATTCTTATACACTGAAGCACCTTAACCATACCCCCCACATATTGGCAGAGTTATTTTAAGATTATTATATCTTATATTAAGAACCACCCCAGTATTCTTCAAGCCAGAGGGGCTTTAGTGGACATGTCTCCTTTACCTCTCTAGTCCAGACTGACACAAATTTTCTACTTCACAGCATAAAATAAAAACAGAAAGATATTGTTTCAATGAGCTTATACCATATGAGGCTGCCTCCTGTCACTACTAAATGACAGGAACAAAAACTTTGACTTTGGTTTACAAAGGATCTGCCTTGTGTACCAATAAGGACAATACTTGCCTAATCTGCCATTACCAATGAAGTTACTGCAAATAATACAAGAGTTCAAGAAACAAGCATATGTATTGAACTGATAAAAAGGCTTTGTTTATTTTCATTTATTTTAGAAGAATTGGGAAGATGACAGTCAAAACTGCTTTGGAAAAGAAGTCATTGTACAAGGTTCAACAGCCAATTTCATAGCTCATAAATTCCAGTGAAGAAGTTTATACTAAATCTGAATTTCATCAATTCCCCAAAAACAGAACTGTCAGAAGTGAGAGGACTGCTAAAAACAAGTTAACAGATGGTGCCTACTCAAAAGGTTATACAGAAGTTCTTCTACACTTAAATGAAAATTCAATTAGCATATCTCTTAAGAAGCCAGATTATGGGAGTAGCATTCTTTAAAGGGGTATTTGTCTTTCAATTTGATCCATGAGTGTCATGAAAGCCACACAAAGATTAGGCCCTAGGTCAGGACAAACTGAAGTAGGAGACAGCATCCTTTGTCTTCAGCTTTCTCCTCATTCCATTAAACTCTTGGCTCCATCTCCTTCATTTCAAGTACACAATGCCTTTAAGATTTCTCTCCCTTCCAGTCTAATAATCTGACAAAATCATTTACATTTAAGATTGTGTCAATAACAAGGATAGAGGATAAAACCTAAAGACAAAGGAGTGAATCTCAGTGGTATAATTTTAGATAGGTCCCTGGGGGAAGATTCTCCCCACCCCACCAAGGTATTTGTCCTGCTTTCTCACCTCAACTTACCCTGCTTGAGTAGTGACTTGCTTTGCCTAAAAAGGAGGTCAGTTCTGGTCATAGAAATTAACCCCACTCTCAAGATTCCATTCTGCTATTTAATCCTCAGTTGCTTCTTCATTAGTTGATAGGAAAACAGGCTGAAGGCAACACGAGTAGGGTTGGGTAGGATTCTATCTTTAAGGTTTATTGTAGATTGGTTAATACATTAAGATCCCATCACGACTCGTTATGCTTTTTTCTTTCATATACTTAAAATAGCTTTGAACTTTATTTTCAATTTGAAGCATAAGATATTCCAAAGGTATTTGCAAGTAAACTAAGCTAAAATCTGAATGGGTATCATAGTTCAAGTTTTGCATTTTCGACCTTCATTTGTATCCTTGCCATTTTTATTACTTAACAATGTTGAAAGTACTTTTCCTGTTAAATGCCCATTTGGGTATAATGTTTTCAATTCATTCCAAAACCAATTATAAATGTTTTTGGATCATCTGATATTTTGTACTGTCGGTCAGTGAACAAAGATTTGTTAAGTTCCTACTATGTGCTAGACCCTGGGGATATAAAGACATATGTGAAACTACCCTTAGACTAAGCTGACTGACATTATGGGGCTTATGTTTTTATTTGCCTGGTACTTCTTTGATTATCACAGACCAGGATTAACTAGGCGGTTGTGTGTGTGGGGGAGGGAGGGTTAGGAATCTTTTCTTGGCCATTTTAAGAGGAGAAAGTCCTTAACCCCGGTTTCCTTGGTTATGAAGCTGTGCAAGTTTCAGATGTGTTGGTGAAGGAACCATATCTTTTTTTCTCCTTCACTGTCCTTTTCCACTGGGGAAGTCAACAGATTACACACATTTGCTGTTGTTGAGTCGCCCCTGCGGCCCCATCTGGGGTTTTGGCAGAGACACTGGAGGCAGACAAGGTGAAGTGACTTGCCCAGGGTCACACAGCTAGTGTCTGAGGCCGGATTTGAAGTCAGGAAGGACAGTCTTTATCCACCTGACCCTGCAGTTGCCCGTTAAAAACACTGCACTCTTTCAGTGACATCCATTGGCTACGTAGCTTTCCCGTCCCCTTGCTTTCCCACTTCCTTACAAACCTTTCTGGACTTTGATACTCCTCATGTACCTGGGAAGGGCAGGTAGGGTAGGAGTGATTCTCGGGGATGGTGAGGATGGGAACGCATTACGGGGCTGGGGTGGGCCGCGCGCTTACATTCGGGGATCCCCTGCTTTATTTTTTTCCCCTACACCCCAGCTTTACGAGTCACTACTGGAGGTCCAGCAGAACTCCGTGGTATCCGCCGCATCCCGCCCGCGGGACACAGCACGTGCAGACTCCGCCTCTCGCCCCGGGGGGCGGGGCAAACAGCTCCGAGGCACGCGCCTCACTGGCTCGCTAACGGAAACGATTTACACGCCGACCAATAGGGAGACGCCTCCGCTCGGCTCCCACCCCGAGCCCGGGGCGCTCCCAGGCGAAGGTAAACAAAGTGAATACGCTTGCGCCAGCACGGCCCGAGGGGAGAATCACGTGAGGCCGCTGTCCACCGAACACTTGGGCCGCGAGGTTCCTCACCGGGCCGCTAGAAGTAAGGGACCGTCTACAAAGCAACCCAGCTGGCTCCTTCCCTCGCTGGTTTTAGGGAGCGTTCACACCGCCCGGGCAGAAGCACCCGGGGGTTTGACCGGAAACGCCCCCTTTCCTCAGGTGGCCTGGGAGCCGGCGCGCGGCTCGGGCTCGCGACGCCCAGCCTGGAGTCATGGCGCGGTGCGGGGCGAGCGGCGGGGGCCCACAGGGCCCCCCGGGGGCCTGCAAGAAGGGGGTGGCCGAGCGTCGCCGGCTGCGGGCCATGGTGTCGGAACAGCTGAGCCAAGATCTCCTCAGGTAGGAGGCCATGGGGGCGGGGTGGGCCCTCTGCGGCCCGGAGCATGCGCAGGCGCACCCCCGGCTCCGGCCCCTCCCCCACGGCCGGGCGACTCGGACCCCGGCCCTGGGCGGGGGTTAAAGGGCAGTCCGGGGCCTCGGGTTGGGGGGGCTCCGTCCTTCCCGAGCGTGAGCCCGGTGGTGATGGGTTAGCTGGAGAAAAGCGACTTAATTCGCTGCTGCTTCAGGTGTAGGGCCGTGATCCTGAGAATCCGGCCATTGGGGAAAGCGACAGAATGACCCGACAAAGGCTCGCGTGTAGAACCGTTCTGAGTCACAGCGAGTTTTTCGTGCGGCTCCCACGCGGGCGACGCAGAACGGCCCGCGCCCGCACGATGCTTTCTAGGGCTTCCTTTGTGCTCGCCCCCTCGGGGGAAGGTGCTGTCATCGCCCCATTTACAGACGGCGCTGCGTCGGGGGCTTCCCCGGGCGCGGGGGGAGCACGAGATCACTCTCCAGGTCCGGGGGGGGGGTACGGGCGGCCACGACCCTTAGACCGGCGGGGCTCCCCCGGCAGATTGTTAGCGTGCCCCAGCGCGTGCCCGGCTGCAGCATCTCGCTCCTCCGCCCGTCTCGTTACCTGCAGTGCTCGCTCCGGGCGGGTGCGGTGCAGCGCGGGGCGGGCCCCGAGGGCTAGACTGTAAGAGGCCCCCTGTGGGGACACGAAGGGCAGAAAGGTCTCAAGGCGAAATCAGCCCAGAAGCGGGTTTTTAAAAGTAAAACCGCAGTGTGTACACCTGTCCTAGCTCTGATTTTCCCACCGGCTCAGAAAGCAGTGAAGATGCTTTTGTCCAAGGGCCGCTAGGTGGCGCCATAGTGCACAGGCCACTGGGCCGGAGCGGGGAAGACTCGCCCACCTGAGTTCAAATGGGGCCTCAGACACTTACTAGCTGGGTGACCCTCGGCGAGTCGCTTCTCCCTGTTTGCCTCAGCTTCCTCACTTGTCAAATGAGTGGAGAAGGAAATGGGCAAACCCCTTTAGGATCTCTGCCAAGAAAACCCCATAAAGAGTCAGAAACAACAACATAGCCTTTTGTCCCTGAGAAAGTAAATGGAATATTTGAAAAGTTTTGTGTGATTTACTGAGTAATCAGAATATGTAATACTATAGAAGAAGCTTCTAACAGTAGTTTTGACAGAGTGTTGCAAAAGCTTACATAAAAAGTATTTATCCTGTTTATAAAGTAACAAATAGGTTTCAGTGATAATGAATTCTCCAGTTGTCGCTATATTTTTTACTAGTATGATTGGTACCTTGCATTATGGCAGTACAGAAGTCCATTGAGAATATTCAGTCTCATGGTATGAACATAGTGCTATGAAGGTTATTTGGTATTTATGTAGTGAATTTATTCAACAGATATTTATTTATTGATCACCTATTGTAAGATGTGAGATAAAAGTTTGAGACACTGATATAGGATGACTCTATTGTACTACTAGTTTTAGACTTAGATATTGATTGTACAGCAGAATAATTATTTGATCCTCAGTATAACCACACCTGAGAAATGGCAAAACACTTTTGCAGTGAGGCTAACTTATAATTACATCTGTTTTCAGTAGTAGGTAAAAACATCACAGTGGCACTTCTGGGGCAAAGGAAAAGCATAAGACTTAGTATTGTTGTTGGATTCTTCTTAATGTCTTTAATTTCAGACAGTTTTTGATGATTAAGAGTCAGACTTTTAAATCTGGAAAACTCATTGAGTCAGTTTTTCTATATTAAGCCATATTATTTATAATCTTATTTAAACCATTGGACCTTTAAAGACCTGTGTTTTTTGCATTTGACTTTACTGCTTTTTTCTTTTTCAATTTCAGTGTGACTTTAGCTGTATATTATTGTTATTATTACTATGTTAGCACTCTGTTTTTAGATAGAAACCTTTAAGAAGTTGCACTTAAATTCTTATCAGGAGTGCAAAATTTAGAGTTAACAGAGGGAATTTAAAATTAAGCAGAGAATGTCAGTATTATATGTGACTGATGACACTCATCTAGCAAAAAATTTAAACATAAAATACTCCTTTTAGGAATTCCCTACCTGTTATTTTAGTGGAATCATCTTTGTATATTCTAAGATGAAAATTTCATTTCCATGGAAAGATTGTGCCAAGTTTCTACAGCTGAATTAGATAGAAATAGCTCCTCTTTGGATGAATATATTTTTATGTGTTAGGTTGAAAATGAATTTACCTGTTGTCTTTTATGAAAGAAAAACAAGACCAATATTTGGCATGTTAAATTTTAAAAGTAATCGAATTGTGATTCCTATCCTTAACAGGCTTCTAAGAGAAGAAATCCATACAGATGTCACTTTTTGTATAGGTCCTGCGTTGTTCAAAGCTCACAAAGCTGTGCTTTTAGCAAGGGTTCCAGACTTCTATTTTCACACTATTGGAAAAACATTAAATAATTGGGAGAACCATGTTCCTATTGCTGTGGAAAACTTCGAACCTTTAGAATTTAGAACATTTTTACAGTAAGTATGTTTTCCCAATCTCTACTCATTTTATACTTTGCTTTAAACATTGTTTAATTTCATGGGTTTTTTTTTTTAATGTTCATTTTATTTACATTCAATTAAATTTCAAGTCACCTTAACATAGGTAAAGCAGTAGTGATTTTGGTGGAGCAAAATGATAAGTCTTGGTATGTTTTCTGACAGCTTAAATGATGAAATTGTATAATCTTTTTTATTTTGAGATTTAGAACTTTAAGCTTAAAATTATAAACATTTACAGATATGTAACTGATTCTTTTCCTTATAGTTTGTATGAAATTGACTTAGAAAAGAATGATTGAAGAAGTGAATATAATTGACTTTTAGCAGTTTGGGTAACTTCATAAACTATAAAAAAAGAAGTAAACTGATAGGAATTTTGACTCTTACTCTCTAAAGAATATGTTTTAAGAAATGTTTAGAGATTTCTGTATGGACATCCTCAGAACTTTAAAAATAATCAACCAGAAATTACTTTATTATTTTTTCAATGAATTTGGTTAACTAATTGAAAATACCATTTACCCCTAGTTTTTTTTTTCTCTTTTCCCAAAAGCATGGAAATCAGTGCTGTTCTAAAGATGCCTCCCCTTCTCTCCCGATGAATAACAGATACGGACCTGAAACCTCTTCTGTCATTTGTTTATCAAAGTATTATTTGACAGATTTGCCAAAACTCAGTTTTTATTTATTCAGCAGAAATAGCAGTTGGGTGTGACTTATATTTTTGTGTGATTTTTGGGTCTTAAAGGAACTATCAATGTAATTTAGTTGCTGCATGTAGTTATTTATCTGCTTCTGTTTATCAAAATTCTAGTGTCTATAGTGACGTTTTTGGATAAATAGACTTAAAATATATAGTAACTCAAATTCTTACTCTTCACTTTGAACTCTTGAGTTGGTCAACTTTCCAGTGGGATTTATAAATGTGAGGTAATGTATATTTTCTTATTACTTTAGATTTTTCTGTGAAGCTCTTATAAAAATAGATCGAGTTACCTCACTCTATCCATTTCCATGTGTAAGAATGGCATGACAAAATTTATTTTTTAAGTCAAATATGATTTTTTAAAAATTGTTTTTCAGGTTTATGTGGTAGGAAATATTAGCCTTTTTCTTTGTCAGTTCATCTTTAAATTTGGATCAAAATATTTTTAATATGCAAACTTGCTTTTAATCTGCACACACTAGTGGGCCATTAAAAATGAGTAATTATTATTATTTCAGATTCTTGTAGGTGCTGGATATCAGTTAAAAAAAATTGGGACTGATTAACTTTATTTAAACTTATGAGGCAGGAAAAAATGTATAGCTTTTTATTTTTTAATAAAATTTTTTGCTTTATGTGTTAAAACCTAACATTAGAAATTTAAATGTGTATGTGTGTGTGTGGTTTTATGGGCATTCTTATATTGTCTAAAGAGCTGTGGGCCAAGAGATTTGAGATACTTGGGTGTGGGTGCTAATTGCAGTTCTGACTAACTTAGCTGAGTGATCTTGGGCAAATCCATTAACTTCTCCTGACCTTTGTTTCTTAATCTCTAAAGTGACATGAGTTGAATTAAATAATCTCTTGGGCCTTTTTCAGATTTGAGGCTATGTATAGATGATGGCATAACTTTACCAGTTTATAGAGAAGAATTCTCCATATTTGATGCTGAACATTTTTTAATTTTTGAAATGAACTCTTGCATCGTGCCATACTGATAACTACTTCTCATATTTTAGAAGTACTTATGAAATGTGGTACCTTGTAAAGCTTATCTTTGCATATAGCCATAATTTTTATAGATGCCATTCTTTAATAATATCTTCAAATGTGATTTTCTAAGAATTTGAATAATAATACAGTCAGTGCTTTTACTCCATATTATTTGTTCTCAACTTCTGAGTTTTCATTGAAAGGCAATTCAATATCTCGAGTATATGAGGCTCTCCAAGGAAAAGCTAGAACATGCGTAGTTTACCAAACAATTCCCAACATCTATCAAAGTAAATGCAAATTACTTTAATCATGCTTGAGGAGTATATCTGAAGCAGGAAAAGGCTAAAAAAGGTACATATAGAAAACCAGCATTTTTATTTATATATATATATATATATATAAATATATATTTATATATATATATATAAATGGTAAATTTTCTCACTTAGTTTTATTTTTAAGTGCTTTATTAGTTTTTGTAGCACCAATGTGAAATGTTAGTTACTTTTCTTTTATTCAGGAAGAAGTAATAAATTGGAATTAAGTGATCCTTTGTCAGAGGTAACAGGATTAGGTTTCAAGAATTCTAACTTCCATTCATTCTAGCCAGGAAGAGTATATATATTATATAACATGAGTAATTTAAGTTCAGATTATGTTAACTGAGAAGGCTGTTTAAATTTTTTAAAAAAACTAAAGATAGTTCCACATTCATAATTTAGGAAATTGCTGTTTTTATTGGAATACTGTAACATTATTAACAAAATTATGTTTGTCAGGCTTAATTTCTTAAATTATCCTGGAATATATTGTTATTGTTTTTAATCTCTTTTTAGGATTACTCTGGGGACAAAAAATAGTTAAGTCTAGTTCCTTAGATTACAATAGTTAGATTCTAGTTGTAATAGCATTTATCCTTGGGAAAAGTAATTTATACAGCATTAACTGTAGGACAAAATTGTGTGTGTGTGTGTGTGTGTTTGAAGATGAGCCCACTTGTGTGGTTTTGTCAGTCAGGAATTCCCATTGCTGACAATTTTACCATTATAGATGGGTAACTTGTCTATAATTTAGTCTTAGAGAGGTGCATGCAGTACTGAGAAATAGAGTGACTTGCTGATGGTCAGATAGCTGATATATGTCAGAGGTAGGAATTGAATCTAGGTTTCTCGGGTTCCAAGGCCAGACCTCTGTTTACAGGAGGCCAGCCTGCCTCTTAATATAGATATTATATATAATAATACTGCTTCTATAGGCTTTTAATTATTTACACGAAGAATATAGCCTAAATTTTGGGGAGAAATAGCATTATAATAAAAGCCCATTAATTCAAATACTGATAGCTTTTATTTTGCAATATTTTACACATATCTATGTGATTCTTAGTTGGCCAAATAGTGCTGTTGGTCCCAGGTCAAACAATTCTCCTGTTACTTTTGATTCTTTATTGTGTGATGTAGGCTTATCTTGAATTATATTTTTTAATTAATATGGTTCAATTTTTTGGGGGGGGGTTGGGCAGTGGAGTTAAGTGACTTGCCCAGGGTCACACAGCTAGTAAGTGTTATGTGTCTGAGGTCGGATTTGAACTCAGGTCCTCCTGAATCCAGGGCTGGTGCTCTATCCACTGCACCATGTAGCTGCCCCAATATGGTTCAATTTAAATGTTCATTTATAACTTTGAAAATAAATTGGAAGTAGTAAAAATGATTTTAAAATTCAGTCTTTTAGAATTTTTAATTTTTAAAAGCGCATTTTGCAATTTTATTTGCCCTCTTCTTTTGATGTAGTTAGGTTTTACTTTAGTATAATTTATATAGGCCTTTATAAAATAATTCAATAAGTAGACCGTCAGATTAAAAAAAAATGTAGGTTGGCTATAAGGACTACAAGAGTACCAGAAGAAATTAATTTTATAATGGCCTATATATTTGTCCTCTTATTTTTTCCATTTACCAAAAGACAGTAACATTTTATTTTTCAATTTTTTGGATATCTTTTGTTTTCATATCATCTTCAATTCCCAACATGTCCTTCCTTCCCTTCTCTATCAGGTAGTAGAGAAAACCATCTCTTTGAACAAAGACTGCAAAAGAGCAGTAAAACAAACTAATCAATATATCAACCAAGTCTAACGGTACATGCAGTGTTCTATATCTGTAGTGCTCCACCTCTATGAACAAGGGAGAAAAGTACCTTTTCTTATTTATTTGGGGGCTGTGGGGGAGAGATCAGACTTGATCTTTATAATTACACAGTGTTCTGTTTCAGTATTTTTTATTCTTTACATTTCCATTGTTGTAGTCAGTGTATACATTGCTTTCGCTTTGCTTACTTCACTTCACGATAATTCATATAAATCTTTCCATTCTTCTCTATTATTCATATTCATTGTTTCTAGTAGCCAAGTAATATTTCATTTTATTTATGTACTACATTGTTTATCTATTGTTTACCATCTCTAATAGATGAGTATCTGCTTTGTTTCCAGTTTTTTGCTACTCCCCAAAGTACAGAGAGCAGTATTTGAAATATAATATGGAGGGCAGCTAGGTGGCGCAGTGGATAGAGCACCGGCCCTGGAGTCAGGAGGACCTGAGTTCAAATGTGGCCTCAGAAACATAACACTCACTTGCTGTTTGACTCTGGGCAAGTCACTTAACCCCAATTGCCTCACCAAAAAAAAAAAAGAAAAAGAAATGTAATATGGACCATCTACAAAATAATTTATCCATATTGGTAGTGTAACCTATCACCCAGGACTCCTTAAAGACTCTGGACTCAAATGGAATCTACCCTGTTATAGAATTTTGCAAGGCAACTGAAGAATAGTTTAAAAAAGAAAACAAACCAAGAAACAAGAACAAACTAATGGGAGTGGGTGACCGTAGTATTGATAAATTTAGAATATGAACCTACTTTATTTTCTGTTTTTCCCTAGGAAAAATAATTCATGTGTCTATAATAGATTGGGTTCTTATTATTTTAAAGCACTCTATGGATGTGAATTTGTAATGATTTATCATAATAGCATTGTTTTCTATCTTTTTTTGTTGTTGCTTGTCTTTAGCTCTTTTGATTTCTCTTCTGAACGTCTGTATTTCAGTCTGTATTGTACATTCCAGTCTGTTGATTACAGACTTTTGTATTAAGAGATCACAGAAAATTTAGAGTAACTGATTCTTTTAAGGGTTAGAGTATGAAATATATAAAAAGAGTTTGCTCTTAAATATTCCATTTTGCATTATGTTGTCCAGAGCACAATTCATGAGAAGAAAGGCAAGACTGACATACTGCCAAAATGCAGCTTAGAGGAAATATTTTAAATTCTTTGAAAGAAATAACATAAAAATGTGAACTAACAGCATAATAGTTGCCCTTTGAGTTAAAAGACATTGTTGAATTACTTATCAGTAGCATTATTTTGAATTATTCCAATAAAATATAGTTTTTATAGAATGGTCTAGGATCAAGATTGTCCCAGAAAGATTATTAGCAAAAGAAAATAAATTGACTGACGAGAAGTTGAGATCTTTCAGGCAAAAGGATTGTCAACAGTGTAAGGTTAATTCAAAATGATTATGAGACTTCTGGTTAAGATTGCTATAAAAAAAGGTCACAGAGAAGCCGAGCAGTGATCTAAAAGCGAACCAGATTGAACAATGATCAAGGAACACAAGAGAAATACTCAGTGTGCTCCAAATATCCCAAGACTATGTGAAAAGACAATTAGAACCACAGGTGCTGGAAGGATGGTATTGCCAAGTACAAAAGCCATCTCAAGTACAGGTAAACAGGCTGAAACCCTGGAGTAGTGCCATCATCAGGGTTGCCCCAGCAAGTCTGGAAGATTGCAGCATTGGGCTAACCAAGGATGTTTCAAGGGGGCAAGAAGAGCATAGAACTCTGATCTACGAGCATTCTGAATGCAGATACACCTGAGGAGGTAGAAGTCAGAAATTGGAACCAATAAAACCAAGGTTAAGATCAAATGGGGCCTGACTACTTCATTCAAGAATGTGGGAAAGTCCGCAAGTCCCAGATCAGGAAGTGAACTTTGGAGGTGTTAGTAAATAGCGTAAGACACCAAACACTATGAAGAAATACTGTGGATTAAGAGATGCTCAGGAGATAAACTAAGAAGAAAAGAGTAATTCTACAAAAATTATAAGTAGTGCATCAGATTAAAAAAAATTTCTTTTGGCCATAAGGACTACACAAGTACCAGAAGACATGAAGCAAGATAGAAAAAATGGAATTATACATGGAATGAAATAAGATTCCAGGAGAACAGAATTGGAAGGAGAAAATTAGGAGCTCAGAACAGAACCTGGAAAATTAGAATGGGCCAAACAGCACTCAGTGACTTCATGAAGCAAGAACTACTACAAAAAATTTTTTAAAAATTTATTTTTAACAAAATATTTTGAGTTCCAAGTTCTTTCCCTCCAGCCTCCCCTCACCCATTCAGAAGGCAAAAAATATGATGCCTGTTGTATATGTGAAGTCATGTACACATATTTCCATATTAGCTGTATTACCAAAAAAGAAGAAGCAAGAAACAGAAAGTAAATGAAAAAAGTATGCTTTGAGCTGCACTTGGAGTTTATCGGTCTTCTCTTTGGAGGTGGATAGCACTTTTTATCGGGAGTGTTTTGGAATTATCTTGGATCATTGTATTGTTAAAAGTGGCTAAGTCTTTCACCATTGATCATCTTTACATTATTGCCGTTACTGTATACAGTGTTCGGGTTCTGCCCACTTCAGTTTGCATCAGTTCATATAAGTCTTCCCAGGTTTTTCAGAAACCATCTTGTTCATCATTTCTTATAGCATAATAGTATTTCATCACAATCATATACAACTTGTTCAGCCATTTCCCAATTGATGGGCATCCCCTCAATTTCTGATTCTTTGCCACCACGAAAAGAACTGCTGTATTTTTGTATATATGGGTGTTTTTCCTCTTTAATCTCTTTGGATACAGATCTAGTAGTGGTGTTACTGGGCCAAAGGTTATGCAAAGCTTTGTAGCCTATTAGGAATAGTTCCAAATTGTTCTCTAGAATGGTTGTATCAGTTTACAACTCCATCAGCAAGGCATTACTGTACTTGTTTTTCTACATCCCCTCCAGCATTTATGATTTTCCTTTTCTGTAATGTTAGCCAGTGTGATAGGTGTGAGGTGGTCCTCAGAGTTCTTTTAATGTCAATTTCTTTATAATCAGTGGTGATTTAGAAAATTTTTTCATATGACTATTGATAACTTTGATTTCTTCTTTGAAAACTGTCTTCATATCCTTTGACCTTTTGTCAATTGTCTTATTTTTATGAATTTGGCTCAGTCGTATATTTGAGAAACAAGGCCTTTATCAGAAAAACTTGCTCTAAAAATTTTCCCCCAGTTTACTGCTTTTCTTCTAATTTTGGCTGCCTTGGCTTTTTTGGGACAAAAACTTTTCAATTTCATGTAATCAAAATAATCCTTTTTACTTCTTGTGATCCCTTCTATCTTTTATTTGGTCATAAACTCCTCCCTTTCCCATAGATCTGACAGGTAAATTTTTCCATGGTCCCCTAATTTGCTTATGATATCACCCTTTATGTCTAAATCATGTACGTTTTTTGACCTTATTTTGGTATGCAGTGTGAAATGTTGTTCTATACCTAGTTTCTTTCTGCCAGACTGCTCTCCAACTTTGCTAGCAATTTTTGTTGAATAGTGAGTTCTTGCCCCAAAAGCTTGGTAATTGACTATTGTATATTGTGTACCTAATCCATTCTACTGTTTCACCATTCTAAAATAAAACAACTTTTAAAAATAGGAAAATGTAAGTTATCTACTATAAAAAACAACTGACCTGGAAAAAAGATCGAGGAGAGAGAATTTAAGTATATTGGGCTATCTGAAAACCAGGAGCAACAGCAACAGAAAAATTAGATACCCTCTTTCAGGATATAAAGAGTGAAAATTCCCTCAATCTACTAAAACCAAAGGGCAAAATGAAAATAGGAAGATTATACTCATCACCTCCTAAAGTGTCGGGACCAGACCTGTGATGTATTTCGTAGAAAGAATTCTCAGGTGAGGAAACCCTCTCTACACATGTAGGTTGGCATCTTCTTTGTAATTTATAATCTCAGAGAGTAGGTGCTTAGAGCCTTGAGAGGTTAACTGCTTTGCCCAAGTAATACAGCTGAAATGTTTCAGAGGTGGGACTTCTTGAAAGAAGCTCCTAATGAAAACTCCCAGAAAGGTCATTGTCAGAATTCAGAGCTTCCAAGTCAAAGAAAAAATACTTCAAGTAGGCAGAAAGAAAGAGTTCATGTATCAAGGAGCTAGTGGTCAGGATAATACAAGACCTGGTAGTTACTGTTATAAAGTAGAAAAAAAATCTTGGCGTACGGTATTCCGAAAGGCAAAAGACAAAGGCTTGCAACCAAGAATACCTTATCCTGAAACTCTGAATATGAATCCTTTTCTTTTGGCAGTCTTTCTGGGATTATCTTGGTCTCAGCTCATTCTAGAAAAATAATATTTTACTGTAATTAATCTTTTCCCCGTTGGGGGAAAAAGTTTACCTTAGCATTGAAAATTTCATAGAAAATTTTCATAGAAAATTAGTGTGACTTCATATAGGACTACAAATTTTTCGTGTTACAGTGTTTATTATTTCTGTGTAACTAAGCTTTTGGAAGCCTCTGGAAGCTCTAACTTCTGAAATTTGTAAAGGAAAAACATTTAAATATAGAAATTTTAATATTTTTTAGTAGCTAAGTTTAGCTTTTCCTATGAGTCTTATTCACATGATTCATGTAGTGTGAAGATGAACTTGATTCTTGAAAACTGTGCAAGCAGAACACAAGCTCCTACAGGTTTCAAATACTAACTGGGTAGCAAGTGTGTTGGCAGTTTAAGGACTAACCTGGTGTACATATGCAAAGCGTTATCAAAATGCTGATTCCTAGATGAGAAAAATTTTTTCATTTAATTGGCCCATGAAATGGATAAAAACAAAATGACCTTTCATTGTGTGAAGTCCTGTTTTCCCCCAGTGGTGGCAGAAGAATTGTAGTAAAGGGGTTAGAAGATGCTAAAAGTCACACAGTTTGTAAGTCACCTACAAATATTATTTTGACCACTGTCTCTTGTTAACATTTGAGAGTCCAACAGCCATCTAATATACACACAACTGGAGTAACAAGCACATCCTATTGATATTCTTGTCTTAAAGTAAACTAGAAGACAAAAGTCATAGCTAAATGGCAAGATGGAGCCTCCTGGCATCAGTGAGTCAGAGTAGTTGGAATTATCTCAAACCCAGAGGCAACAAATATCGGGTTGTTGTTTTTTTCCCCTATGTATTTATTTTTAGTTTTCAACGTTCACTTCCAGAAGATTTTGAGTTCCAAATTTTCTCACTATCCCTCCCTTCCCCCCACTCTGTGACAGCATGCATTCTGATCACCCTTCCCCCAATCTGCTCTCCCTTCCATCACCTCCCTGCCTCCTTCTCTTATCCCCTTCCCCTTCTATTTTCCTGTAGGGTAGGATAGATTTCTATACCCCATTGCCCGTGTATCTTATTTCCCAGTTACATGTAGAAACAATTTTTAACATTCGTTTTTAAAACCTTAAGTTCCAGATTCTCTCAGCTCCTCCCTCCCCACCCAACCTCATTGAGAAGGTGAGCAATTCAATATAGGTTGTACATGTTTAGCCATGCAAAACAATTCCATAATAGTCATGTTGTAAAACACTGCTATATTTTCCTGCATCCTATCCAGTCCCCCATTTATTCTGTTCTCTCCTTTGTCCCTGTCCCTCCTCAAAAGTGTTTGCTTCTGATTATCCCCTCCCCTCATCTGCCCTCCTTTCTATCACCCCTCCCTCTCTTATCCCCTTTTCCTCTACTTTCCTATAGGTTAAGATAGATTTCCATACCCGATTGAGTGTGTGTTATTCCCTCCTTAAACCCGATCCGATGAGAGTAAAGTTCACTCATTCCCTCTCACCTCCCCCCTCTTTCCCTCCACTGTAAAAGCTTTTTCTTGCCTCTTGTGTGTGAGATAATTTACCCCATTCTACCTCTCCCTTTCTCCTTCTCCCAGTACGTTCCTCTCTCATTCCTTAATTTTATTTTTTAGATATCATCCCTTCATATTCACCTCGCCCTGTGCACTCTGCCTTTCTATCTCTGTCTCTCTCTTTATGTGTGTGTGTGTGTGTGTGTGTGTGTGTGTGTGTATACACACACACATATTCTCTCCAGCTATCCTAATACTGAGAAAGGTCTCATGAGTTACAAATATCATCTTTCCATGTAGGAATGTAAACAGTTCAACTTTAATAAGTCCCTTATGATTTCTCTTTCTTGTTTACTTTTTCATGCTTCTCTTGAGTCTTGTATTTGAAAGTTACTTTTTCTATTTAGCGCCACCTTCTCAAGAATGCATTAAATTCCTCTGTGTCATTGAATGTCAGTTTTACCCCTCATTGATTATACTGAGTTTTGCTGGGTAAACAAACAGCATTTTGTGGGACATTTGGTTATCTCCTCTTACAGTGCTCAGGGTGAACATAGAAAGGGTACTGACGTAAAATCATTACAGTTTAAGCACCAACTGCTGTATAGAAATTCTTTTAAGAACTTGATGGGATACTCTACCCAAATTAGCATACCTGTATAATCAGTGTAGATGAGCCAGTTAGTCTTAAGCTTGGTTTCAGTACCATTTAAGGAAAAACTAACCTAAGTTACGTGGCAGATATTGCGTCTTTCACAGGATATGTGAAACAGGATGGATAATGGAGAAGAAGCAGAAGTACTCAATTCTGTTGTCTCTGCAAAGGAGAATAACCTTTACAATGAGAAGTAAAGGACAAAAATAGTTAAAGTGGTTACAGAGTCTAGAAAGCCAAGAAAAGGTGATGAGAAGGCAGCCCTCAGTGAGTTAAGGTTCCCCAGGTGCAGACAAGCTGTAGCCTGGGGTACTGAAAGAACAGGTCAGTGTGATTAGACAGTCATCTTTCAAAGGTTATGGATGTTGGAGAGGCGTCTCAGGACTGAAGAAAGGGAAATGTTTTTCTGATTTTAGAAGGAGGTAAGAGTGGAGTCTTCTAGGCAGCATTTTAGAACGTATCGTGAAAGGGAAGGTTTTTGAGTGGTCAGATCTTGACGCTGGACCCAGGTGGCTCTGGAGGAGAGAGTGAGGCTGGTGACTGCACAGCCCTACCTCCCATAAATCCAATTCACTTGGAAGTCAGGGCTTCATCTTCCTGATGTCAAGGTCCTTTTTGAGAATGGAGGACAAATAGCAAGAGCCAGCCATTAGGAGCAGCTAGGTGGCGCAGTGGATCGAGGAATGACCCTGGAGGCAGGAGAACCTGAGTTTAAATCCAGCCTCAGACATGTACTAGCTGTTTGATCCTGGGCAAGTCACCTAACCCTGGTTGCCTCCCTGCTCTTCACCGCCCCCCCCCCCAAAAAACTCCAAAACAGCAACCCATTCATGAAGAACATGTATTTTTTGAAGAAGGTCACTAGCCTGGTATTGAGAGAGTGGCCATAGTGGCCTGGCCTCAGACTCAGCAAGATCTCAGTTCAAGTTTCACCTCTGACACAGAGACAAAGCAGTTCATTTCTTGGCCAGAGTCCCATGAGGTTGATTCCTTCTACCATTGAAATAACAGACCTTTTCCCCTTCCTCAAAAAACAAACAAATAGACTGGTAGATCATGGTGATATTGTAGATTTAGTATGGCATGCGTAGTATATTGAGGTTTTTAACAATGCATTTAAGAAGACATCAGCAACTATGTACTCCTGTTTACTTTCATTGCTATGAATTCTTTGAGAATGGTACACTTTCATGATGTTACTAATTAAAACCTAAGAGAATTAGATAGGCTTTTACAGACTTCTGTCCTTTTTGGGTCATATTTTTATTGATAATTTTATTTTTAAATCACCTTGATTTTTTTTTTATTTTTAAAAATTTCACATAAGTATTTTAAAAATCAATTTTTCTCTCCCATACCCTTGAAATTCTTGACCTTTTATTTCTCTGTATGAGTTTTGTTAATAGCTTTTCTAGCTCTGTAAAATGTTCTTTTGGGAATTTAATTGGTATAGCACTGAATAAATAAGTTAATTTACATAGTTATCATTTTTATTATATTGACTCGACCTACTTCATTTCCTAATATATCCTTTTCCCCTCTTCTACTCAAGTAACTATCTCTTGTTATAAAAAAAGGAAGAAAACAGAAAAGCAGTTCAGCAGAATTAGTCAACACAAAGGCATCTTTGCCAATTTTTTGCAAACTATTTTTTAAGTAGACAGTTTTTAGGTTACTTAGCTGACTGGTAGGGATTGTGAATATAAAATCTAGCCATGTCTGTTATTTCTCGATTTTTTGAAAGTACTTTTTATTCTGAATTTAACAAATGCCAAAAACATATGAACAGAAAAAGAGAATCTTATATAAAACCACAAAATGCTTTTGCAGCCAGCTTTTTCCTTTAAATGTGCATAACTTACCATGTTATTTTTAAAGTTGTCCTATTTTTGTTTTTCCTCCTAAACTTCCTTTCTGTCTCTTCATTAAATAAAAAATGCTTTTAATGACCTCTTCTTCTTTCCTTGTTTTTTTTTTCTTTTTTGGTTACGCTATTGCTTGCCCCCTCACCCTTGTACAAAAAAAGAAAAACACAACCCCTGTATTAAATAAGCATAACCAAGCAAAATAAGCCCACATTTCCCATTTATAAAAATGCATATCTCATTCTGTACCTTGAGTCCATCACTTGTCTCAGCAAGTGTGTCACGTACTTCACCATCAGCCCTCTGGAATTGCGGTTGGTCACTGCAGTGATCATAGTTTTAAATGTTTCAGAATTATTCTTTGTAATAATGTTGTGGTTACTATATAAACCATTTTATTCTCCTATTTTGCTCACTTCCCTCTGCAGCAGTTCATACAGATATTCCTAGGTTTCTCTGAAACTGTCTCTTTCATGATTTCTTGCAGTAAAATTACATTTCATTCTATTCAAATGCCATAATTTACTCAGCCATTCCAAAGTGATGGTTCTCCCTTCGTTTTCAGGTCTTTCCTATAGCACAAAGATCTCTTCTAAAAATTTTCTTTAATATAAAGGTCCTTTTCCTCTTTCTTTGAACTCTTTGACAGTATAGGCCTAATAGTGGTATCATTGAACCAAAAGGTATGCTCATTGACTTTTTGGACTTAGTTCCAAGTCCTTTCCAGAGTGGTGGAACCAATTCAGAGTTCTGCCAACAGCGTATTAATATGCATATTTCCTGCAGTCCTTGTAATATTTCCTTTTTTTTTTTAACCCTTTCTGCTATTTTGATGTATGTAAGGTACAACCTCAGAGTTGTTTTAGTTTGCATTTCTCCTGTTAATTGTTAGCTTGGATTTCTTTCTTTGAAAACTGCCTAATCATTTCCTTTGACCATTTATCTGTAGGAGAATGACTCACTGTTATTCTGTATTCCTCCCTCTCCCTCATCTCTAATATCCAATCTTTTGCCAATGCTTGCCATGTCTGCTACGTCTGCTACCGCAACATCTTTGGCACATGACCTCTAATTTCTCCATTCGTACTGATAATATCATAGTTCAGGTCCCAGTGACTTACTGCCTAGATTACATAAATGGTCTCCTAATTGGTCTCTCTACCTCAAGTCTCTCACTACTCTAGTCCATCTTACATACTGCAGCCAAAGTAATTTTTCTGAAGTGCAAATCTCACAATGTGATTTCTACTCTAGTGACTTCCTTTTGTCTCTGGAATCAAATGGAAATGTTTTAGCTTTTTAAAAAGGATTTTTTTTCCAGTTAAAAGTCCATTTTCTCCCTTCTGCCTTTCCCCTGGGGGCATGGAGGGAACCTTGTCACAAATATACATAGTCAAAACAAATTCCCTCAGTGTCCTTGTTCAAAAAATACAGGACTCATTCTTTATCTTGACTTCAGCACGTGTCCATTAGGAGGTAGGTGGGTGCCATTCTTTAGTCCTTAGGAATCACGTTTGGTCTTTACATTGAATGGTGTTAAGTCTTTCACAGTTTTTTGTTGTTACATTGTAGTTGTTGTTGTTGTAGAAATTATTCTTCTGATTCTTTTTATTCTGTTTAGCTTTTAAAACCCTATACCATTTGGCTATAACCAATCTTTTTAACTTTCTTCTCCTCACCCTCCCCCAGACCTCATGTTTTGGTAAAACCAAACTGGCCTTCTCTATTTCTCATACATGACACTCTTGTCTTGTACCTTTGTACTGACTGGCCCACCTGCCTACAATTTACTCCTTCCTTGCCTCTGCCTCACAGATTCCCTTTTTTGCTTTAAGATGTAGTTCAGGCACCATCTTCCTCGTGAAGCTTTCTTAACACCCCAACTTTTAGTGTGCTCCTTGCCAAACTATTTTGTATTTGTATTCACTTTATATTTATAGTATGTAGTTTTATAGATGTACTTGCATCCCTGACTAGAATGTTAGTTCTTTGTGAGTAGGGATTGTTTCTTTGTATTTATGTACCTGGCACACAGGTGCTAAACAAATGCTTATTCACTGAGTGATTTGCCAGTTCCTTATAAGTCATGGATCTCAAAGCTTTGACAGAGAATATACTGTAAAGATTTTTCTCCTTTAACGGCTTCTTTTCTAATTTTAACTTCATTGATGTTGTGCTATAATTTTTAAATTTTGTGTAATCAAAATTATTTATTCTTATCTTCTGTGATCCTTTCTATCACTTGTCTGATTATGAACCCTTCCAAAGTTGTCCAAATGGCCAAAGTTGTTAAAGGTGATTTCTTTTATGTTCCTCTATTTTGTTTATTATGTGACCTTTATATATCTAGATCATTTATCCATTTGGAACTTATTGTGGTATATGGTACAAGATCTTGGTTTTAACCTATTTTCTGCCAGATTGTCTTCAAGCTTTCTGGTATTTTTTGCCAAATAGTGAATTCTTACCCCCAAAGTTGTGGCTTTTGAATTTATCAAACATTAGTAGAACAAAGTGCATTCTTAATGTTTCTCAGATCGGGTGTCTCCCACACTTAAGATTAAAATTATGTGATGACAACATGATGTATACAGCTACAGGGGGACTTTTAGTCAAGTCAACAAGCATTTGTTATATTATGCCTGTGTATATATATCACCTACTATGTATGAGTCACTATAAAAAGTGCTGAGGATACAAAGAAAGGGAAAAAATAATCCTAGTTCTCAAGGAGTTCACAGTCTAATGGGGGAGACAATATGTAGACAATTATGTGCACCTAAGATATATATGCAGGACTAATTAGAGATAATAACAGAAGGAAGGCACTAGTGTTAAAGATTATGAAAAACCCTTCCAAAAGGTGGGATTGAGCTGAGACCTGAAGGAAGCCAGGTAGTAAAGAAGGAAGAGAATTCCAAGTGTGAGGGACAGCCTGTGACAATGTATAAAGTTGGGAGATGCAATGTCTTATATGAGGAACAGGAAGGAGCCAGTGTTTCTGGATCACAGAATACATGGATGGGAGTAAGATATAAGAAGCCTGGAAAACTCAGATGTTTTGAAGAGCTTTAAAAGCCAAACACAATTTTGTTTTTGATCGTGGAGGTAACCACTGGAGTTTATTGACATGGTCCAGTATGTACTTTAGGAGGATCAGTTTGACAAGTGAATGGAGTGAGAAGAGACATGAGTCAGGGTGACCAATCAGAAAGCCATTGCAGTAATCTGGGCATGAGGTGATTAGGGCCTGCTCCAGAGTGGTAGCAGTGTGAGAGAAGAGAAGGGATTGTATAGAGGAGGGGTTATGAATGGACAGGACTTGGCAGCTGATTGAATATGACTAGTAAAAGAGAGTAAGGTCTTGGTAGTGTTCTTGAAGGGGGAGGAAAGATAATGAGTTCATTTTTGTACTTGTTGAATTGAAGATATCTGCAGGACATCCGGTTCAAGATATGCAAGAGGCAGTTGGAGATGTGAGATTAGAGGTAAGGAGAACGGTAAGGGCTGGATAAGTAGATCTGAGAATCACCTTTGTATAAGTCATCAATGAATCCAAAGGAGCTGGTGAGATCACCAAGTAAAATCATGTAAAGGGAAAAGATAAAAGGACCTATGACAGAGCGTTGGGGGCACTCATTGTTAGTGGGAGAGCCTTTGATGAAAATCTGACAGAGAATACTGAAAAGGAGTAGTCAGTGAGGTAGGGGGAGAATCAGAAGAGAGAGGGTGTCATGACAACCTAGAGAGGAAGATACCGTGTCAGAGGCTGCAGAGAGGTCAAGAAGGATGAGAATTGAGAAAAAGTTCATCAGATTTGGCAATTAAGAGATTATTGGTAACTTTGAAGAGAGCAATTTCATTTGAATGATGAGGTTAGACTGTAAGCTACAGAGAATTACAAGAATGAGAGGAAAGGAAGTAGAAGCATTGATTTTAGTTGGCCTTCTGAAGGAAGTTAGCTACAAGAAGGATGGAGGAAAGACATAGAACAAAAGCTCGAAGTGGTTTGTTAAGCACAGACATCAAACACATTATAAAACAAGGAGATATGCTCCCCAGTGTCATGAAAAATGTCTTGGGTAGAGTCCAAATAAAAGGATTACATATTGATTTCAAATTTTCCAAATGTTCCTTTTCACATTTGGCATATTAATTGCATTGAGACCAGGAACACTACAAAATGTGCTCAGTGAAGTTCACAATATTATAAGAGATTGGTTAAATTAAATTTCTTTTTTTAATCAATTTATCAAACATAACAGATATGAACATTTCAAAAACACAGAGTGGGAAAAGGTTTATATGTGGAACTGTGAACTTTCGTTACATAATTTGTTTTTCTTTTTTTTTAATGTTGATTGAACTTATCATAAGAATAATACAACTGCCCTGCTTGCCTGTCTTCTATTCTGAACTTCCCACTGTTCTCTTCTGTGTATTTTTGAGTGATTACATTGATACTCTTTCTTTTCTTTTTTTTAATGTGAGGCAGTTGGGGTTAAGTAACTTGCCCAGAGGCACACAGCTGGTGAGTCCGGATTTGAACTCCGTTCCTTCTGACTCCAGGACCAGTGCTCTATTCACTGCACCACCTAGCTGCCTCTTTTCTTTTCTTTTTTTGGTCACTATTTCTACTTAGCAATTTTCCTCTTTCCCCAAGTAGAACCCTTGCCTTGTAACAAATATATCCATGGAAGTAAAACTCATTGGCTGGTCTAAAAGTGAACTTTTATCCAAAGGTCTGAATCATGTCATTATCATCTTCTGAAATGATGATTTATCGTTATGTATAATTCACTTTAAATTTGAAAAACAGTTATTAAGTACCTATTGTGTGCCAGTCTCTGTACTAGCTTCTGGTGATAGAGGAACAAAAATGAAACTTCCCCATTCTTAAAATTCTATTGGGGATAGCAATGCAAAACAAATAAGGAAACAAAACATAGGAAAAAAGAGTCTTTGCTAGTGGAGAGGGAGCTTGCAGCTGGGAGAAATGAGAAAAGCCTGGCATTGGAAGTGGCACCTCAGCTGAGCCTTAAAGGAAACAAGGGGCCCTGACAGGTGGTAAAGAGGGAGTGGGTGCCTGACTTGAGGAGCCCATGCAAAGCCATGGAGAGAAAAGATGGTTTGAATAAAATAACATTTACTAAAAATCTCAGAGTAAAAAGGGTAGTGGTCAACAAATCCAACTCTTACTTGCTAAGGGGAGCCCTTTACACATGGTTTTCTAGTGTTTGAAAAGCTCCAATGATGGAGCATTTCTAATCAGGCATCTTATCCCATTTTTTAGATAGCTTTAGCTTTTATTTAATTCAGCAGATCTTTATTAAGTATCTAGTATGAATAAGGCAGGGACAGCATAGCATCATGTCATGCTGGACTCAGGAGTGAGGAAGGCTTGAATTCAGGTCTCCGTCCTCTGACATTTATTTAACTTGCTGTATCATCCTTGGCCTGATAACTGTTCTGTACCAGGATTAGTTCTGGGTACTCCAGTGATTCAGGCTAGGAATTAGGATGCAGTGAAGTACTCAAGGGCTGTAAAATACAGTAAAGACGACTTGTGCTGAGATTAAAAAGAATACAGTTCCTAATGCAATTCAAATGAAAGCCAACTCCCCTGGCTTTAACTCCAGCAACTGACAACTCAGCTGAATCGTTTAGACCAGCAGTTCCACATTGGCTAAGTCTCTTATGCCTCAAGGGGCCACATAATTCAAGCCCTAGTTCCCAGAGCCCACAGGTGACCACCCAGCCTCCTTAAAGGGAAACCATCCCAGTGTACATAAAACAGGTACTGCTGGTACCTAGACTATTTTGTGCCTCAGGGAATTCCCTAGAACTTTTATCTAGTAAGTGATTGGTCTGCTTGTTTTGTTGGTAGCAGGTGGCACACAGAGTACCTTAATTGATGACTTCAGGAATCCTTGTTTATTCCTGTACGTTTAACCAAGTTCTTTATATGGAGCCTAAAATTTGTCTCCTTGTAACAATTTCCCTCTTTCCATTTGTTCTAGTTCTGCTATCTGAAATAACATAGATATAGTCACAGTTGGAAGGAACCTCACATATCAACTACTTTAACCCATACTTATACCATTCCTGAGCAGTGATCTTTCAGCCTCTGATGAAATATTTACCTCCCAAGACAGCTCATTGCACTTCTGAACAATACATTGAGTTAAGAGTTTTTTCTTTACACAAAGCCTAAACATGCCTGTTTGCAGCTTTTATGCATTGTTTCTAGCTCTTCCCTTTGGGGACAAAGTGGAACAAATCTAATCTGCTATGTGACATCTCTTCAGTAATTCAGAGAAAGTTATCCTGTCCTCCCATCACCAGCCCAGGTTTCTTCTCCAAGCTAAACATCCGCATTTCCTTTTCCTGGTCCTTGTATAGGATGGTCTATATATATATTCCCTTTAGCATCTTGATTGTCTTCTTTTGGATACGTTACAGTTTGTCAATATCAATCCCCTTTTCACATGCTAACCCTTGAAATATTAGAAGATTGGACAAATATTCGTAGCTCCATTTTAAGTGATAGTAGAGTTAGAGCTGAAAGGGGTATTAGAGATCACTCATTCCAAACTCCTCACTCTAGAGGTAATAATAATAACTAAATAATAGCTAACATTTATGTAGCACCTTCTCTGTGCTAGCATTGTGCTAAGTGCATTGCAAATATTTTCTTATTTGATCCTCACAACAATCCCAGGAAGTAGGTGCTGTTGTTATCCCCATTTTACAGATGAGGAAACTGAAGCAAATAGAAGTTAAATGATTTGTCCAAGTTATATAGCTAGTAAGTATCTGAGGCTGGATTAAATTGTAAGCTTCTTGAGGGTGGGGACTGCTTTTTTGTCTCTTTTTGTGTCTGTAGCACAGCATACTGCTCGGCACACAGGTGCTTCATAAATGTTGACTGATTAAACTTAGGACTTCTTGACTCAGACCCAGTGCTCTATTCACTAGCCACCTACCTGTCTCTAAGAGGTTCATCTCATCTAAATATGAGAAAATAGGCCCAGAGAGTCGAAGTAAACCTCCACTTTAGAAGAAACAAGGTGAATTAAATGCATATTATCCAGTTCATGACATGGAGCTACATAGCCAGCAAGTCAAGTTAGTTAGCCAGTCAGGAAGTATATATCTTGGACAAGCTTTCTTGATGGAAAATTAGCTGAGCCTAGAATTTAGTGGGGAGTAAAGGAGATTGGGTTGGACTGAGCTGGTAAAATTATACAGTGCTTTCAATGATTTAACTGCTTAATGCCAAATCTCCTCAAAAAACAAACAAACAGAACTTACACACGCACTCACACACACACACAGAGGTTTTTAACAGGTTTTTAACATTCTTCTGGTCATAATAATAACTAACATTTATTTGGTTGGTTGTTGTCCTTCATTCTCAAAGAGGACCAAAATGACTTCACTATGCTAGAGTCATATTTCAGTGTGTTCCACTGTGGCTGATGAGACCAGTACGAGCTTGGAGCTTGGAATGCTCTACCACAGGTCAGGCTCAACTAGTCCATGTGAACATTTGGAGTGGTTTCTCTAAATTTTCACATCCTGCATTTCCATTGAGCTGTTTCAATTCTGCTTTGCTCCTAGAGGATAGCACCTTCTCTGATGTGGGCACGGCATGCTGAGCGGTCCTGTGCCAGTGTCTCCCATGTCACAAAATCAATTCCAAAGTTCTTGAGAGACTTTGAGAGTGTCCTTGTATCGCTTCTTCTGACCACCATGTGAATGCTTGCCCTGTGTGAGTTCTCCATAAAATAGTCTTTTTGGCAAGCATACGTTTTGCATTCAAACAGTGTGGCTAGCCCATCAGAATTGTGCTCTCTGAAACAGAGTTTAAATGCTTGGCAGTTTAGTTTGAGAAAGAGCCTCAGTGTCTGGCATCTTATCCTGCCAGGTGATCTTCAGAATCTTCCTTAGACAATTGAAATGGAAGCAATTCCATTTCCTGGAATGGTGCTGGCATACTGTCCAGGTTTCACAGGCATACAACAATGAGGTCAGCACAGTGGTTCTAGACCTTCAATTTGGTCGTCAGTCTAATACTTCTTTTCCACACTTTGCTTTGGAGTCTCCCAAACACTGAGCTAGCTCTGGCAATGTATGCGTCAACCTCATTATCAATGTGTACACTCCTGTATAGTGTACTAGAAAGGTAAGTGAACTTATCCACAGGATTCAAAACTTCTCCATTTGCTGTAACCAATGGTTCCACATATGGATGGTGCGGTGGTGGCTGATGGAACACCTGTGTTCTTGGTGTTAATTGTTAGGCCAAAATTAGCACAGGCAGCTGAGAATTGATCCATGCTTTGTTGCATCTCAGCTTCAGAGGCTGAGTTGAGTGCACAATCATCTGCAAACAAAATATCATGCACCAGCACTCCCTCCACTTTGGTCTTGGCTTATAGCCTTTTCAAGTTGAAGAATTTATCATCAGTGCAGTAGCTGATCTTGATGCCATGTTCTTCCTCATTGAAAGCATTTGACAAAATGTCTGAAAACATCATGCTGAAAAGTCTGGATAATGGACAATGCTCTCATGCTTTCCTAGTCACCAGTGGAGTGAAACAAGGCTGTGAGCTAACATTTATACAGTTCTCTAAAGTTTGCATAATGTTTTACATGTGTATCATTTAGTGATGTTTTAAGACTGAAGATGGTGGATTGCCACAATCCTGGGACAGTAAAAAATTGTGAATACCTCAGGTGGCAGTGATAATTTTCAAATTGGTGTGTGATAAATGATGAACTTGCCCACGAGAGTGGGTTGAAAAATCATTGACATATGGTTGACCAGAAAAAGAAAGAAATGGATCTATCATCAAATGAGAGTAAAAATCCAACAGCTAGACAGCTTGCTTTGACATATTGGAAACAGGTACAATTGTTAGAATTCTGGACCAGGAGTCAGAAAAACTTGAGTTGAAATCTGGCCCAAGACATTTAATAACTGTGTGACTTGAGCAGGTCACTGAACCTCTGTCTGTTTCAGTTTCCTCATTTGTAAAATGGGAATAATAATAGCATATCCCTCCTAGGGTTGTTATGAGGATCAAATGAGATAATATTTACAAAGCACTTTTCAAACCTTAAAGCATCACATAAATGCTAATTATTATTGTTATTATTGGTGGTGGTGGTATCTCCTGAGGTCTTGGAAAAAAGAGAGGAGGACTTCCAAAGTGCTGAATGGATTGTGGAATTTGTGGAAAGACATAGCTAAGAATCCATAGGATGAGATGTAGAGGGATTATGATTTATGTTGGTAAAAGGAATACCCCTATGGATGAAATTAGAGATCTGGTGGATAGAGTATTGGGCTTGGTGTCAGGAAGACTGGAGTTCAGATCCAGCCCTCAGACGCTTACTAGCTGTGTGACCTAGGTAGGTCAACTAACTGTTTGCCTCAGTTTCCTCATTTGTAAAATGAGCTGGAGAAGGAAATGACAAACCATTCCAGTATTTTTGCCAAGAGTTGGACACAGCAGAAAAATGACTTAACAGCAACAACTACTAATTATCAAGTATGGTTCAGGATTCTTGTTCTGACCTTGATTTTTTTTTAATCATTCTAGTTTTTTTTTTCCCCACTGTTAATTTCCAGATTTCAGTCCAATTCAACAAACAGTAATTAATCCCCTCCTGTATGTGCATAGTGTAGGTATAGATTTTTACACTTGATGGATATATCTCTTTATGAGAAGCAGTATAGTAGATGTAGAGTCAGCCTTAGATCTGGGAAGACTTGAGTTCAAGTCTCGTTTTTGGCAAACACTAGCTTATGTGACTGTGGGCAAAGCACTTAACCCTCTCGGTGCTTTTGGCAGCTCTCTGAGACTGAGTTGCAAAGAAGGTAGAAGGTGCTGACCTGTAGTGGTGAAAGGTATACCAATAAATCCAGTCCCTATCTTTATCCCAACATATTTATATCAGCATAGTAGTAAGCAGATGTTAATTCTAAGATACACAGAGGAAGGGATGTAAGGCAAAAATATGTTGTCTAGAAAAACAACTAACAGTTATTTTGTTTTCTTAGTCTGCAAATCTAATTTAAAGACCGTATACCAAAAATGATTTCTGCTGCCCTTTCCAGGATAGCCACCCCTGATCCTAGGTGTAATTTGGTAAGTTTTGTCACCTCCTTAGTTTATTTTTCAAATGCTTTTAATGAGTCTTTCCTTCTTTTTCTTTCCATGTTCTTTTTTCCACCCTCCTTCCTCTTTTAAACCCCTTTTCAGAATATCTAAAAGTTAATAAGTTCAGATTGGTGGGTTGCCAGTTCAAGTAATTCTTTTGTTGGTGAAGCATATTGAAATATGACTTCATTAAACTAAAATACAGAAAATTATACTGAAAAAATAACAAAATTAATACTTGTTTTAAATGTAAAAGCTAATAATTTTTAATAATTTATGTAATTTATGGCACTTTAATCCAGATAAATTACTTCACATTGTTCCTCCCTGACAGTAACATTTTAAAATACTCCTTTTATGTGGTTTCTTTTGAGCATGTATGAATTACTTAATTTTACTGTGAAAATACCGTATAGAACAACTCCATAGATAACTTAAAAATGAGGTGATAAGACGTAGAACTTTTTCTCGTCTTTTAATGAAAATTCAACCCCAAATAATGTAAGGGACAACTCTGACTCCTTTGGTTTACTAGGAAGCAGTATTATCTGATGCTCGTCCAGCATTTGTTTGTGAGGTTAGGGTAGTTTAAAGAGGAAAAACAAAGCACTGCTGAGGGATCGTTGAATGTTAGAACTGAGAAAGCACTGGAGCGGAATGACAGTTCATTTGTAAACTTATAGAACAGCCCAAGATATAATAAATCTGGTTTAATAAAGGGCAATCATGCCATCCCTAAAGGAGGCCCACAATTTGGATTTTTGGTAGTAGTAACCTAGGGAATCCTCCATTGTATCAGATTCCCCGCTGATCTGGTACAGAAGGAGAGGTACCAGGGAAACTGGAGTGAGGTGGTCCAGGACTCCCTGAGTAAGCATAAAGGGATTACAGAGGCTACTGAACAAAAGTAACTAAAAACATTTTTCTGTATCACTGGAGGTAGGAAAAAATAGTCCCACCTTGGAGATTATTATTAATAAGGCAGAAAAGACCTGTAGGAGGTCCAGAAAAGAGGAGCCAACTAGTTGAATTGGTAGAGACCAGTAAGTCTGATAAGGATATGGTGGCTGGAGTTGGCTTACCTGCAATTGATAGTGCAGAGGCAGCCTTACAGAAACAGTTTCTCATGATGAAATGCTCTCACTTTGGGAAAGCAAAGGCTGATCTCAGTGTACTTCTATATGTGTAATTGTTGTTTTGACCCATTTTGATAAGCATAGGAACAAGAAATCTGACTCTCAAGCCAAATCAACAGAACATGATTAACTTTCAAATAAAGTATTTTGAAGCAAAGTTTTATTTTCTGTGTAGCATGTTTTTGTACATTTAAAGTATTTCAGGGTTTTAGAAGCACATATTGGAAAAGTGATCTGTTTTCTCCTGATAGTCTTTGCCTTAAGCTTTATGATAGTTTATTTACAAATTCTACTTCAAAGGGACTGTTGTTACAGCCTCTAAGTGGTCTTCTTTCCTCAGGTCTTTCACCATTCCAGTCCATCCTACATACTTTTGCCAAATTTATTTTCCCTAAGTGCAAAGAGACTGTGAGTTTGCTACTCATTCAACTCCGGTGATTTCATATTTCCTCTAGAATAAAATATAAACTCCTCTCTTTGATTTATGTAGCCCTATACAACCTAGCCCCAACTTTTCTAGCCTCATTGGACATCATTCCCCTTCTTGTGTTCTGTAAACCAGTCAAAGTAGCTTTCTCCTTACACAAATTACTCTATCTCCAGTATCCATCGCTTTACGATGATCTGTTTACTTAATTGGAATTTACTCCATCCTAATCTTTGCCGCAGAGAGTCCCTTTTTTCCTTTAAGATGCTTATACATTAATTTTCACTCAAAAAAAATTTAAAAGAAGATGTTCACACATCATCTTCATGAAGCCTTTGCTTCCTCCTCCAGTGGTCTTCCTGCCAAACTACAGTGTATTTAATTACTATACATGTATGTATTTATTAATTTTGTTTTCATGCTGTATATATTTTGATATGTATTTGTTGTCTCATCAGAATGTAAGCTCATTGTGAGTAGGAATTGTTTTATTCTTTGTATCTGTATTCCCAGCATCTAATTCAGTGCCTCAAATACAATAGATGCTTAATAAAGACTTACTGATTGATCATTGAATTTCAGAGTTAAGACCTCAGAAATTAACTAGTTCAACTCCTTCATTTTAAAAGCACTTGCTTTTTTGCTCCATTTGAGAGAGAGCATGATATATCTGCATTCAGATCCCACCTCATGTGTATGATCCCTTACAAGTTTCTAAAAAATGAGATTGCATCTACTTCACAGGGTTGTTGTAAGACTCAAATGAGATAATGTATACAAGGGATTTTGCACACCTTGAAGACCAATATAAACATCACCTATCATTATCACCTTCACTGTTATCACCAACATCCTGCTGCAGCCCTCACCCACAGGAGCAGAGGGACTTACTAGCAGAAGATCCTCTGCTAGGCTGAGGCTTCTTGGCGCTTAGGCTGGTGCTCTCTGCTCTGCGCCATGTTGACTCTTCTTCATTATCTGAAACTGCTGAAATTACATTTCTTTTAAAATATTTTATTTCAGATTGGCCTTCCCTCCCTTAATCTATGTTACTAAAATTTTGCTGCAGTGAAATAATCTTTGAAACACAGTCCATTGGGAATTTTCAAAGTATTATCTTTAATGAAAACTTGTATATCATTTGTTTTATCACAGAGTTGTATATTCATCAGACAGAAACATAAAAAACTATGAAGAAGAAATCCTGAGAAAGAAGGTGCATGGGTTCAGGTTACAGCAGGAAACCCCAAGTGCTGATACAAATTCTGGAAAGTATGCCAAAAGTGATGGATGGTCAGCCACTTCCCAGAATAGTTTGACAAAGCTTCGAGATGGAAGTTTGGTTGGTTCCTCTCTCACTGAGTGTGAAGTTCCAGAAGAAACCAGTGGTAATGGGGACAACTCGGATTTTATAGGTGGGATCTCAAATTATATTGACACCAGAATACATGCTAATGTAATTTGTTAAAAAAATCATTTCTGCTGAGCATTTTAAGTATCTATTAGTGGAGAAATGTAAATATCACTATAGAACAATTTCTGTTATCTAAGGTAATATGTAGGCAACAGGGTAGCATGAGTGTAAAAATCACAAATAATGCAGAAATGTAATTTTCAACCATTTATACCTTCACACTCCTATCTCTTCATACTATCTATCTAATCAACAAAGAAAATCTTTTACCACAATTGTTTTTAGGTAGAAGTAATTTGCTGAACTTGATAGAGTTCTTTTTACTTTATTTTTCCTTTGTCCAGTGGTAATAAAAATGAACTGCCGAGTGACCAACCTGGCAAAGGTAGGGGAGTGATACAAGATAGCATAGGAAGGGAAATAGTTGACTCACTAGATGCGATACTAGTTGTTTTCTAGTTTCAACTTTCCTTGTAAAATTGTTCTTTCTTTTGACTTGTTATTCCCAGTCTCCCATATTGGTAACCTTGAAGTTCCTTACTTTTCTTATCTAGTCAGTTACCAAATCCTTTTGATTTTACCTCCCCAACCTGTTGATTTCATGCCCTCGAAGGCCAAGCAGAACAAGCTTTATGTCTCTTCCATATGATAGCCCTTCACATACTTAAATGTACCAATTACGTCCCATCCTTAAGTCTTTTAGCTTACAGGCTAAACATTCTGGTTTCCTTCAATCAGTCCAGTGATGGCATAGTTTTGTTATAGTGGAATAAAGAAACCAAGTTTCATCCAAACGGTTTATTTAGCATTGCGTGCTAAATGTTGCGAAACAAACCAGATCCAAGGTCAGCAAACCAAGAATCCCCAAACTCAGCTTTCTATACAGTTAATATACAGTTTGGAGGTATACAGTAAATATACAAGTTGGAGGGAATGGGTAGCAGAATAGGGATTGAGACATCTGATTTCTCGTTGGTGGAGGGTATGGGGAGACACTGAGGTGAGAGGGAGAGGGGTAGTTTTGTGACATTCCTTAAAGCAGGTGATCTTTAGGAGGGGTAGTAATCTTGTTACTTCTCCAAAATCAGGTGACTTAAAAGCAACTGAAACTCAGCTTCACAATATGGTGTATAAAGTCAAAATGGAGTCACTAATGTTATTTTTAATGAAACATTCTCCCCATTGTTCCTGGGGTTCTCAACTTCCAGGATCACGTATTTAAATGGCTTTATCTATTAGGGATTTCTGGATGGAATGATAATCTACTTTAAGGGGCATCAAAAGGGTGGGGTAAGAGGCACAACGAGTACAAACAGAATCACAGTCTCATATGTCCCCCAAGGAGACAAACTTTGTTAAATAGACTTTATAGGTAAACTCAGGCCACCCACAGGTTAGAGGACCGCTCTGGTTCACTTGACAGGAGCAAACAACTTAGAGGGCTCACCATGGACTAATTTGAGAGGGGAGGTTTACATGTCACCAAGGTAACCAAGAAAACTCAGCAAACATAAACACCAAGAAACAAAAAGCTGAAGTAATGTAATTATGATCATCAATATTAAGTAACATCAAGTCTCCTTGTAACCTGGTAACCTACTTTCAATGTCCATTTAAGCGGCAATTTCATCTTGAGTCCTGGATGTTCCAGGTAATAGTGTGGTCCCTAGAAATATCTTCCCTCGGACATTCTGGAATAGGTCTCATTCTCAGAGCAGCTCTGAAGGGGCTTCCTCCTGGTAGGTATGTTTCTATGGTTCCAAGTTATTTGCAGAGATTCCTAGGTAATTCTGCTAAAAATCTGCCCATAACAAAACTCAGTACAATTTAGTATAACCTCCTAAATTTGGTTTTTCAATAACTAGTTCATGTGTTGAAAACCAGTTGAAGCCTTATGGTTCTAATCTTGTTAACAATAGAGTTATGAGAAGAACAGTGAATTAGGAACCCATAATTCACCTGGAACTTCAGAGAATTTCAGTTTTTACATACTATTTGCTGTTTCTGTTTTTACTTAATTACCTAAACCCTATACCTGATATGGACACTGTCATCAACAGGCTGAAGGAAAAAAACCCACTAGCTGCGTGACTCTGGGCAAGTCACTTAACCCCAATTGCCTCACAAAAAAAAAAAAAAAAAGAAAGGTCTTATGAAGGCCTAACTTGAAAAGTGAGCTCTTCTGTTTCTTAAAATTATCAGAGACTTAAAAAATGGGAAAAATGATTTCTCTTTCTTTATAATTATTAAAGCAATCTTATATGTAAAATCCTTAATCGAGTTTTGAGAACTTGTTATTAAAACATACTCAAGGCCTATATATCCCATTAGAAACATTTGGAAACCAATCATATGTGTATATAAGTGTGTGTGTGTGTGTGTGTGTGTGTGTGTGTGTGTGTGTGTGTGTGTATCCTAGTTCTTAAAGAAAATAGTCTGATTCTGTTGCTTTCTCAAAATTTATTACTCCATTTGATTGAAAACTTTTCATCTTTGTCTTCCCCCCCCTTTTGAGGATATTGTCTGCATATCACCCAGAAAGAATAAGATACTTGAAGGACCTAATCCTATATACGAATATATGACTATTAGCAAGGAGATGGCAAATCCAAGAATCCATTTACTTAGTTGCTTAGGATATGGAATTGACTGCAAATTCAGATTGAAATAGTAAGATTTTTTTTACCCGCATCCTATAACTTAGTTATTTTAGTATTACTATATTAATTAGTAGATTTAATATTACAGCAACAAAACTTCCACTGTTTATTTGCCCCAATTATGGAAATTTCCTGTAAAAGAAAAAGGAGGGACTTAGTTGTAATGATATCAAGACTGTTCCTTCAAGGTCATGATTGTCAAGATTGACCTGACATAAGCCATAACAGGGGAAAAACTGTCTTAGCTCTGTGTGATTCCAGGCAAGAGTCACAGTTCACAGCCAGTCACACTGCAAAGTTCCATATCATTCACATTCATAACCAGGCTCAAAATTAACCAAATAGAGAAATTTTCTGTTCAGAAAGGAAATTAGCCTAATGGGGAAACTTGAGTTACAGAGGAGCTCATGGCAAGGTCATCCCTTCAACTTTTCCTCGACACAGACATCCACCTGTAGCAGTTTGTCAGACTGCACTCCCTTTGGGTTATACATGACATTTTCCTTGAATGGTGGGCTATTGACTCAGTGACATTTCAGACAACTATATCTGAAATCAAACTCAGAACACTATCAGATTACGGAATCGTGAGGTTTTACCTCAAGCAGCAAAATTTCACTAATCGCAGTTTAGGGTTAGGTTATTCTTCTCATGTTGTACTCTCTCTTCCTCCCCCCTACACACATACATAAACACACACACACGTGTATGCGTGTGTATTTAACAGTAAGAACATATAAGGACATCTTATTTGTCCTTCATTTATAATTTAAGAATAATTACATTCTGGAGTTTTACATACAGTGAATACATGATACTTGACTCCAAACACCAGAAAAATGCTGACTATAGTAAGCCTCTAATCTGTATTGCCTGTTCAATTCTAAGGCAAGATTGAAATATTTGAATCTAAGGTCTTTTGTCACTACGTTGGTTCAAAGCTGTAACTTCAATAAAGACTATTAACAGGTACAATTTAATAATTTTCATAAGTGATAGTCAAATAATCTTAGATGAAACCCACTCTTTACTATAAACAAACTTATAAATTTCCCTACATTGGTCAGGAGAGGTCCTAGTTTCTCAAATGTGAGTACTTGAGAATTTTATTACATGCTCTCAACAAGGCTGATAAGATCTTAAGACCTTGCCCAAGTAGAAAGTCCCAAGGAACCTTACAGACAAAAATAACTTGAAGGGGGCCTATGCTACTTTTTCTCCCAAAAGTAAGTTATTATTATCCACTTTAATCTAACAACATCTAAATTAAAAGAGATGTTACTTTTCTAACAGCATTTCTGATATAGTGGTTTCCCAAATTTTACAATAAAAGAAAATTTTTAGAAACACAGTAATAACATGCATAATATCATGTATTTAAAATATTAAAACCTATTACCAGTCATATGATATTAATTCAGTCAAATGCATTTCCAAATTATCTTGCATAGAAAATCACTTATTTTATCACAGCATTTTACACTGATTACATTCAACACCAATATAGACTACTTACATTTACTAATATTTGTATCTTGCTTTCCATATGCTAGGCACTGTGTTAAGCATTTTATAGTTATGTGATCCTCATAACAACTCCGGGAGGTAGGTGCTATTATATATCCCTTTTATAGATTAGAAAACTGAGATAAAGGTGAAGTAACTTGATTACAGTCACATAGCTAATAAATTTCTGAGACAGAATTTTAACTTGGGTTTTCCTGATCCATGCATTTTCTAGCATTATTTACTTAAAATAGCAAAGTTCTGGTTACCACAATTATCCTTTTTCAACCAAATCAAATCTGAATTTATAATCAAAGAATAACTACATGGTTTATCATATCTTTCTTACCTCATTGAGATAAGAAACTTCCCTCAAACTTCTCTTTCTAAAATCCGTTACTTTAAAACCCTCTCTTCATACTGTGTCAGTGGAAACCAAGTCTCAGTTCCTTCATGGTTGCCATAACTGTTCAGGTGGAATAAAGAAACTAGTTTTATCCAGACAGATGATTTATTTAGCAGTGCATGTGATTGCAAAACAAATTGGGTCCAAGGCTCTTGGTAAATCAAGGACCCCAAAGCTTGGTTTCTCCACAGTTGATATACAGTTTGGAGGGAATAAAAAACTGAAAAAACAGGATTTATAGGGATTGAGATGTCTGGTTTCTCTTTGGTGGTGGATATGGGGAGACAGTGAGGTGAGAGAGGGAGTAGTCTTCTGATCAGTGGAGGGGATCAGGAGTCACTGAGGTGAGAAGAGAGGGGTATTCTGTGACATTCCACAAGAGATGTGCCTGATATGTATCACATACCATGCAAGGCACCTAGGATACAAACACGGTAAATAAAACAATTCTGACTTCCAAAGAGTTTACATTTTACTGGAGAAAACAACAAGAATAAATAAGCATACACAAAATAAATATAAAGAGAATAAATACAAAGTTGTTAAATATAAGGTAAGTTCAGAAGGACACTAGCAATTTAGGGGATCAGGAAAGGCTTCATGTAAAAGATGGTGCTTGAGCTGCATCTTAAAGGAAGAGAGGAATTCTCTTAGGCAGAGGGGAGAGGAGATGCATTCTATGTATGTTTGCCAGTAAAAGGCTTGGAGATGGGAGTATAATGTGTTAGGAAGGCGGAGATCAGTTTGACTGGATTAGAGAACAGAAGGGAGAGTAATGTCTAATGTGGTTATAAAGGTAGGCTCAAGCAATTTTGTGAAGGACCCTAGAGAAGTTTGTATTTGATCCTCGAGGAAAGAGGACATTGGAGTTTTCTGTGTAAGGGAGTGACATAGACAGATTTGTTCTTAAAGAAAATCACTTTGGCAGAAGTAGGGAAGACAGACTTAAGTGGAAAGAGGTTTGAGGTAGGGAGACCAATTAGGAAGCAGTTGCAATAAAGGCAAAGAGATAATGGGACTTGAGTTAAGTTAGTAGCTGTGTGACTGGAGAAGATGAAAAGGAGTGGTAGTAGAGAAGTTTTCAGAAAAGAAATAGCAAAATTTGGCAAATAATTGGAATTGTAGAGTGAGAGAGAATGAAGAGGCAAGGATAAGGCCAAAGTTACAAACCTAGAAGCCTGGAAGAGTGGAGGTGACTTCAACAGAAATAGGGAATTTGGAAAAGGGGTGGCTTTGAGAAGAGAGTTCCAAACTTAGCCTGGAATTTAGATGTGGGTCACAGCCCACGTCACTGGGCTTGCACGAGGAATTATTCTCACTTGAGAGGATCGAGAAAAGATTACACTCCACCAAAAGGGCTTTCAATATCGAGCATCACCTTCCTACCACAATGAGGAGGGTAGTCTTGGTACATGTATCTTGGACAGGTATTGCAGATGGACAATGAACTGGACAAATGAACAGAGGGAAGACAGGCTGGATAGCATTTAAGAAATTGTTCAGTCTTTTTAATTACCAGAAGTTGGTCCCCGCCACCAAAACCTCACTTTTTTTTAAACAACAGTTTTCTACCAGTGATACTGGATAACAGGTTCATGGTACATACACCACAATCAAAGAATAATGAAAAAGCAGATAACCCAGTGGACAGTGTCAAGACACATGGTGGGGATGGGTAGGCTAACACATAGTAACAATATTGGATTTTCAGAAGTGGTGTAAAAAGCTTTTTCAAAGACCTGAAAACTGAAAAAGGAAGCAAGTCAGTCAGTAGCAAGGGTAGAGGATAATATATGGCCTGAGTGTTGCACTGCTGTCTCTTTCAACATGGACTTTTGAGGTATGAGAGATTTCCTAGGAAGGTTTCCTAGATAGCCAGACATGGCATGGGTTTGGATTAACTTCTACAAGTTTCTCCTGGGGGAACTTTGTTGGCTTTACTTTCTCCATGATTTCTAATGGCTATCCTGCAATCTACTCTAACTTTTAGTCTAGTAGGTTTTTGTACCCAAAAAAGTTCAAGTTCAGACTAGATTGTCGTTTCATAGAGAGTTGACTTTGTGAAGAGTCTTTTTTTCTTGTAGGTACAGGAATACTTGGTGAAGTTTTTCAGAGGGCCCAGATGATTTCTTCTTTCCTCCTCCTCCCCCTCCCCAGCCGTATTTCTCCTTGGCCATGATTAGCTGTACATAGCCTTTTGGCAGCCTCATTCATGTTGGAATACAACCATCTGCATTGAGCCTACAGGGGGGGATTTCAGCTGCCCTTCCCAACTTTGACGTTGAATTAGAAACACAGCACTGGGGGCCAGCGGCCCTGACTAGAGAGGCAGTCTTGGTGTAGTAGAGAGAACACAGAGTATGTAGGCCAAAGACTTGAGCTTCAGTTGCAGTTTACTCTTTGTGAGCAAATCACTTAACATTTCTGAACTTGTGAGTGTTTTTACTTGTAAAATAGGGATGCTACCATTTAGAAGACCACATAAAATTAATATATATAAACTGCTTTGTAAATCATAAACTATGATGCTGTGCAAATGACATGCTGTGTAAATATAAGCTGGTTTTTTTAATTAGCTGAAAGATGTTTTATCAGCTACTCACTGTGTCCTGGGCATTAAACCAGGAACTATGGGAAATGCTCTGAAGGCTCAAATATGGCAAGAGCTAATAGTAGATCCTACTTTTTGAGGACCTAAGAATATATATAAGGTGCTTTATAAACCTTCAAGCACTATAGAAGTTAACTATTGTCATAATGGTTATTTTATTCCTCTACAAAAAATGCAGACCATCTCCTGAATGAAGTGGGGAACAAGAAGGAATTAAGCACAAAAAGGAGATGGAAGCTTAGGAGCTGCATAGCTTCTTGTAAATCAGGTGTTCATAGAGCAGTTTCATTATTTTGTTTGAAGTATTCATAGCATCATAAGATTTAGGATTGAGATGTTTAAGGGACCTTTGAAATATTTGGTCTAACTTCTGTTATTTTATAGATGAGGAAACAGAGACATAGATTGTGATACCCCAGAATATTAAACATACCCATGTTGAAATATAAAAACATTCTAAAGGTCAAATATAAATTACTTTTAAAATCATATGCTTTTTCTTAATTCTTTTATGTTACTTATGCTATTTTTGCTTTACTAGTAAGGATAAGTGGGAATTTAATTTACAAAAAAAAATATTGTTAGTCAATTGTAAAAAAATTTGACTGTTTAAAATCCTGGAGAAATTTCAGTATACTGTACTTTTTCCTTTTACAGACAATTCTGACCTGGAACCTGCATCTGAGTTAGGAGAAGATTTGTTGAAACTTTATAGAAAGCATTGCTGCCCAGATATTGATATTTGTATTGATGGGAAAAATTTTCAAGCCCATAGGTAAGTAAAAGAGTAATCAATTTGAGGTTTATACAGTATTATTACCATAATTATAAAATAAGTATTAATTTTGATGATAGGGGCAACTAGATGGTACAGTGGATAGAGCCCTGGGTCTGAAGTCAGAAAGATTAATCTTCTTGAGTTCAAATCTGGCCTTAGACACTTAACTAGCTGTGTGACCTCGGGAAAGTCACTTAACCCTGTTTGCCTCAGTTTCCTCATCTCTAAAATAAGCTGGAGAAGGAAATGGCAAATTCCTCCAGTATCTTTGCTAAGAAAACCCCAAAATGGGGTCACAAAGAGTTAGATACAACTGAAAAGACTAGTAAAAACTTTTGATTATGCATACAAGAGAAACAGTAGAAAAACTGTTATCTTTCAGCATAGGAAGTTAAGTACAGTTCTTAACTCTTTGTATTCAAATCATTTTCTTTTCTTTTTTTTAATTTAAAATTTTTATTGCTGTCTTGTATTTTTATATCACTGTCATTTCCACATATATCCTTCGTCTTCCCCTACCCAAAGAGCCATCTCTTCTAACAAAGAGTAAGAAAGAGGAAAAAAAGTTGTGCAGCAAAAGTCACAGTAGTCTTATCACCTGAGTGAGATGGTGTGTGCAGTGCCTGACAGGTGAAGAGGTATCATCCCTGGGTGGGGCCTAGGCTTAGCTATTGTATTTACACAGAACTGGCTTACTTCTTTGTTGTTGTTCTTTCCGTTGTCATTGTGCCTACTGTTTTCTTGGTTCTGCCTCTTAAGGAATTCCATTCTTTGAAGTCTGTGCATGCTTCTTTGGATTCTTCATCTCTTTCTTATAGCATAGTTAATTCTCTAATGTTTATATACCACAGCTTGTTTAGTTATTCCCTAAGGAATGGGCTCTCCTTCGTTTCTAGTTCTTTGTTACTACAAAAAGCACTTCTGTAAATGTTGTGATCTGCCTTTGACTTCCCTGGGGAAGAGCCAGCTTGAAGCCTGTTGTTAAATTATCAGTGTGAGCCAAACAGAAACCAGCAAATGCTACAAGCCAGGGTTTGAGTGATGGTTTTGCTGATTGTCTAGACTCAAGAAAATGATGGAAAAAATGTTGATAATGCCGATTAAATGTAAAAGTCTGCTGTGTATAGATTTTTTTTTCTGAGACTTAGTTGTTTAACATTTACCCAGCATACCCCTAGGTGTGTGCCTAGCAGGGGGGGATTTCTTTGTCACTCCTAAGGCATCTGTACTTAAAATCACTAGTGGATCTGTGACCTAATCTGGGGGGATATTCTGTGCACTGATAACAGATGGAGGCCCACCCCATGTCTGCCTATCTTGTTTGAATGTGGCTTGTCTCTTCCCATAAATTAAATTAACTACACCAGTGGAGCTTTCTGTGGGTTGGCCCTTATTCTCAGGAAGGGACTTTTCCATTTTCCCAGCCATAGGTTTCTTTGACAGTGCCTTTTATGCTACTTCTGTGTCATGGCTCATGTGTGGTATATTGTACCTGCTCGTGCCCGTATATACTTTTGTATTATTCATCAATTGAACCTCAGCTTCAGACCTCTTGAGACTGTAGTAGTTTGTGATTAACAGACATCATTGGAACAATACTGTAACAGCAAGATAGGCTTTGGTTTTAGGGATATGCTTGGGATCACTAAAGGATTATGCCATTTTCCAAAGGCTCTTCAGTCTACCCTTTTTCCTGTTTAATTCCAGGTTCCCCTCACTGTCCATTTTCAGTGGCTATCCATTATGTCCACATGTACAGATCACATACACAATTTACATATATATAATTTCCTAGAATAATACTCTCTCAATTTATACAGGTAATAGATGTACATATAACATTATATTTGACATATTGCTATAATATACAATGTGTTTTTATGTAATAAATGTATATATTACTATAGTATACTATATATATTATGAGTGCTATATACTGTTATGATGATATAGTATAATAATACTATATATGGTTATACTAGATAATGTTCTGTAATGTACAATATATTTTATAATGTACCACATACAACATATGCACAATATACACTCATGTTTGTATATATACACATACATATACACGTACATAATACACATGTGATCCTGTGCTCTGAGTCTGGGAGCCTCACACTTAAGGCCACGAGCACAGGATCATTCATAAACAGGATCATCTCAAGGGACCCTTACCTTCTTGAGGGAATTTTTCTTCCACTTGAACTCTGTGCTACATGTCTTCCATGGTAGTGGTAAACACCTTTGGAAAGACTATGTCTCCCTGATTTATACCTTTTTGATATTAATAATCATCAATCTATTGTTATGTCTTGTGTGATTTTGACATATGCATGAGAGATACCATGTTGGGAGTAAAGTCTTTAAGATAGTTTTTTATTATACCAAAATACTTTTTTAATAGTCAACAAATAGGTACAATGGGATTATGCCTTCTCTACGTTTTTGACTCAGTTCTGAGATAGTAAAGATGTAGTCTGCTGTGCAATATCAATAATGAAATCTTATTTGTTCCTTTCTCATTTCTTTATCAAGGATGTCCTCGTTGTATGTATAGATTAGTCTTATGAAAATTTGTCATGGAAATTTAAGGCAGAATTCCAGGGAGGGGCACGTAGCAACACCGGGGTGGGTTAGAATTGTTTTTAATTGTCACAGCTACGCACAGCTTAGAAGGATATGGGCAGATGCAGTCAGTGACAGAGTCATAAGTGGCTTCTCTTGTCTCCACTGTCGCACAGGATAACACACTAGGTGATGGCACACATAAAAAATGGCATTCATTCTCCAATGGAAGACCCAGAACCTTAGGGGTCCTGATTTATATAGGATTTTAAGATAGAAGCTCTGCTGTGGCAGCTGTCATGTTGCTGGTGGAGCAGTGGAGTCAGGGAGCACGGACTAGTAGCTCGGGTTGGGAGGAGGGATCTAAAAATTAACCAGGAAAGCCGACTCATGACGAGGAAGGTGGCGTTACAACGGTGCTGCTTCAGCAAGCTTGCTAGAGTTTGATCAGCCTGTTCTAACTAGAACTGAGTATAGTTCAAACATTATGCATACCAAAGTTCTGTAACAGAATACAGTCTTCGGAGTGTGGGACCACAGAGTTCTTTGGTTATTCATAATTTTTGTAGAGATGGAAAAATAGGCATATGAAGCTGTGTGATAGGAGGGGCATTTGTTTTATATGGATGCTGCCATTGACTTGACTAAGGAGATTGTCCTCAGGACTTGATTGGTCTGAAGCAGAGGGGTCAAGCACATGGTCTTGCCACAACACTCCTGAGTGCTGCCTGAATTAAATTACAATATAATTGGGAAATGTTTAACAAATAAAAATAAAATATAGATAGCATTACATTTTAAAGCTAAGTCAGTGTGTAGTGCACAGGAATTATGATGTTGGTTTAGTGGTCCCTGTTCCTACTTGAGGTTGATACCATGGGTCTGAAGCACTAGGGTTTGAGCCATTGGCATGGTTTCCTGGTTACCTGAGGCATAAAAAGCCCAGACTCTGGGGAGGTAGAGCTGTCAGGCTTGACAGAATTGCCTCCTACTGTGCAAGTCTGGCATATTAGAATCGGTGATTGTATCCCTTTTTTAAGACTTTATTAAGTAAATTTCTTTTTATTGTTTGTTCGTTTTTTATGTAGTCCCCAAGTGTTTTCAGCTCCAGTCTCAATCCTGAATTACTGGGTTGGCCTGAATTAGGCCTCACCTAACAGAATGGTCTATAATTATTTATGTTCTCTTTGTCATCTTTTTCTAGAAATAAGGGCTGAGGCTTTTCTCCACACCGTTGACATCTTTCCCTCTTTTAGATACCTTGAGAATTGGTCCCTCAGTGCCCTTAAAAGTGTGTCATCTCTCTCGTGATCTGCCTCTGTGTCCCATCTTTGTCTATGGCAGAGCCAGTCCCACTTCTTGCAACACATCTGGGAACGCAGCGTAAGGGATTCAGATGTGGCAGCTCCTTTGTCCTTGATGTCAAAGAGGATTTGTTACAAAAGTCCTGACTAATCTTTTTCGCTTCTTGTTTGTTGCTCTTTGCGTTCTATCCTTAAATGCCATTGGGATGACTTTGCTTATAAGAGTCTTCAAGTTTTCTTTTAACTGGCTTTTCCTTCTATTGCTTCTTGTTATTTTATGAGATGATACTTTTCATAATCCACCAGCTGACTGTAATATTTTTCAGATCAATAAGTCAATCAGCAAGCATTTATTAAGTCCCTGCTATATTCTAGACACTGGATATACAAAGACAAAAATGAAACAGTCCTTGCTCTTGTATTTCAGAGGAGACAACATACACACATATAATATAAACCAAATATGCCATTTAAACTGGGTTTTGAAGGAAACTAGACTTCTAGGAGGCCGAGGTGAAAGGGGATTGCTTCCAGGAGTGGGAGACTGCCTGGGCAGTGGAGAGGGCTAGCAACAAGGCCAAGAAAGCTGGACCTTAAAGTGTGTGAAGAGCAGTTATGTGTAATAAGCCTGGAAAGGGAGGTTAGAGTCAAGACGTGAAGGGCTCTAAATACCAAGCACATTTCTGTTCTGAACTGGTGGTGTCTCCTGTCTAAACTGTCATGTCTCTTCACTTGGCAAACGGATCAAATTACTGCTAACTTAAGCAGTTTCTAGGGTCTTGTGGCCTCCTTATGGCCATTGATTTTATACTGATTTATATTGAATTCTGTAGGAAGTTGTCACAATCAGTGTTGATATCTGTTCTTCTTTTCCTATTTTTGGCATTAATAATATGTGTAAATAGGTTAGATTGGAGTGGTTTTTTTTTTGTGGGGAGGATTGTTTCAATTGTTTACCATATATCTCCTCATTTTTATTTTTTTTTCCAGCTTTGTATTATTTTTATCTTTGTTGAAGCAATCAGCAGTCAGATTCAGAAATGATTCCACATTGTTAATGGTCTTTACTTGTCAGTCAAAATCAAACAAATTTAATTTTTTGCTGTATTATTTGATGGAGGCAGCTGGTGGCTCAATGGATAGAGCACTGGGCCTGGAGTCAGGAAGACCTAAGTTCAAATCCAGCCTCAGACACTTCCTACCTGTGTGACCTTGAGCAAATCACTTAACCAGTGATTGCCTGACAAAAGGATCCACTGGAGAAGGAAATGACAAAATGGCAAACCACTCCAGTATCTTTGCCAAGATGATCCCATTGACAGCTGTGCTAAGCATTGCAAGTATTATCCCCATTTTATAGATGATGAAACTAAGGTGCAAAGAGGTTAGGTGACTTATTTAAAGTAAAGCTTACTTTACTCCCTCACTGCCCTGTTCTTACCAGTTGCCTTAAATGCAGGACATGCCATTTTACTTCTGGAGCTCCTATTCAAGGGCCCTCAGTTACTGATTAGTGAGTACCTTCTATGTGCTCCTCGGGGTCAGGCCAGCTGCCCCCGCGAGCTTCACTTTATTCTCTTAACCATCCTCCCACCCATGCTTCTTGCTACTGCGTACATACCCTCCCGTTTCTGGTTCTAGAACCATAATCAAATCAACACAGCTCCGCTCTTGCAAAGATGTGTCAATCTATGGTTCTATTCCGTATCTCTATAATTTCCCAAACCAAAGTACTTCTTCCTGCCCACCACTCCCTTATGGCTGTTGTCTCCCTTCTAAGCTCCTAGAGGGCAGAGGCTTCTTTTGCCTTTGTTTTTGTGCTCCAAGGGCTTAGCACAGTGCTTGGCACATAGTAAGCACTTAGTAAATGCTTTTCATTCATTCATTCGCTGACCAAAGTCATATAACCAGAAAGTCATATCTTAGGTTTAAACTTTGATTTTTCACGACTCTAAGACTCTTTACATTATACCATGCAGTCTCTCTGTTTTTTTTTTCTTTTTTTGGTGAGGTGATCGGGGTTAAGTGACTTGCCTAGGGTCACACAGCTAGTAAGCGTCAAGTATCTGAGGCCAGATCTGAACTCAGGTTTCTGACTGCAAGGCCAAAGCTCTATCCACTGTGCTACCTAGCTGCCCCACCATGCCGTCTCTTAAAATTAGAGGAAACAATGTGGACTAGGAGACTTGAATGGAAGTAGAAAGGAAGTCATAGTAATAGTCACTGTTCCTCTACCTGTTCTGCTTCTGTGTCAGGGGTATAGTCTGAAAAACAACACTGTGCCAGACTTTTCCTTTTTACCTATGTGATGTTTAAAAAGTTTGGGTAATTAATCATTTAATTAATAATGCTTAGCATTTTATTAGTAAAAGGAAGGGTCATTTGGCCATCTCTCTTGGATCAGAGACAAATCATGGTGGTGAGCTCACAGTCTATATGTCCTTGTATGTCCTTGGAAAAGTGGGTGTTCTTGAAGGTGTCAGTCAGCTCTGATTGGTTAACAATTAATGAGAGAATGAATATTGCAATGAGAGGTGGATATTCTGATGTAGGTCTTGGGGATGTAACTTTGATTATGTCATTTACTTCTAAATTACCCCCCAACCTTGGGAAATCTAGACCAGCGCTTCTTAAACTGTGGGTCACAAAAAAAAGTGGCAACAGTAAAAGGTTTCTAAACATGCAGCGACCAAAAATTAATTCAAAATCAAACGCGTAATGAATCTGAGGTGTTTCTGGTAGCGCTTGCTCGTGTTGCATCATGTAACTTTACTGCAGCCTTAGTTCTGAACACACAACATGCACACTTTGCACTACACATGCTGTCATGCCATGCAATGCCAATGAACACTGTCAGAAACTTTGACTCAGATTCGAGACTGTTATATGTTATGAATTGCAGTATTTTTAGTCTACATACAAAATCGTTAAGTGAATTTTGTCTTGGGATTAGGACAGAATTTCCAACAATTTCTGAAATGACCCTAAACATATCTCTGCCATTTTGTACGATGTATTTATGCGAAATGGCATTCTCAGCATTGACGATTATTAAATCAAAATAATGATCAGCTGTGAAAAACGTTGAAGATGCTCTGTCCTGCAGTATCAAACGTTCTGCCAAGATTTAATTCTTTATGTAAAAATAAATATATCCATCTCATTAGTATGCAAATTTGCTTTCATCTTTAATAAGTGGTAAAATTGTATGTATGCCAAAGAATTGTTTTAAAATAAATTTCTTTATGATTTATTATCAGTAAATGTTTGATTTGTGTATCTATTTTATATACCTATATACCTGGGGTTGTATAAAAATTTTTTAAGTGAAAAGTGGTCACGAGTGGAAAAAAGTTTCAGAAGCCCAGATCTAGACAAAGAATCTATATCCCCCACCCAAGCCTGAGCAGAAGACTGTGGGTAGGAGTTTCGCCTTAGATTAGGTTGAATGGGATGTCAAAACCTAGGCTGAGGAGGATGTTAATCCTAGCTGCTATCTTCAGTCCTTTCCCTCAGAGGCCCAGCCAGATGAGGACTTTAGAAAAGGGAAATTCTGGATCTTTCAAATCATTGGTTATTAATAATAATTTCTGTCACCTACCAGGTTAGTTACAGTTGAAAAGGTATAGAGTTAAGGAAGGGAGTGGACAGGGACATGTACCTGAAAGCCAAAGTCTTAGGTCATTTTAGTTTGTAAAGACACAGATATTTCATGTTCTCAGCATCTATATTATCACTCTCCCTGCTGATAAATTGAGGCATATTGCCAGAGTAACAGCTTCAGAGCCCTGAGGCCATTGCTGTTAGAGAGGAAGAACAGGACTCTTTTCCCATTTATATTCTATCTCATTCTTTGGGTCTGGCTTCTCCCACTGTGCTCTCTGTCAGTTGGCAGACAGGAGTGTACAACAGCATCTGATACCAGAATAGGAGGTGTGTATGTATGCTCGGTTCAACTCAGATTAAGGTCTTGCTTGTTCTGGGGAACTGAGTCTCTACGGGAAGATAGATTTTATCCGGAAGCCATCTGATGAAGGTAAATTTCAGGTGCTGACCTTAAGTTTTTCACTTTATGGGGTCAGCTGTTTTATTTGTGAATTGTCCATGCAAATTCTTAATCCTAGGCTAGCTTCTTTACACTGTGAAGACTGGACTTCTCCGTTTGTAACCTGTTCATATGTATTAAGAAAATATGAATTAATTTTATTATGCACCTAATAAACATACTTACAAAGTTACATTTGTTGTAAAACAAAACTTTAAAACCAGATAATCTAGGGGCAGCTAGATGGTGCAGTGGATAGAGCCCTGGCCCTGCCTGGGGTCAGGAGGGCCTCAGTTCAAATCCAGCTTCAGACATTTGACACTTACTAGCTTTGTGACTCTGGGCAAGTCACTTAACCCCGATTGCCTTGTCAAAAAAAAAATAATAATCTCTCTTGGATTATTTAATTTCAAAGTTATAACACTCTTCTCTAATGTTGTAGCTATCTGAGAATTCTTTACTTGTTTTTGGAGTCCTATACAGAATCCTATAAGTAACACTTTCAAGGTGAAAAAGAACACATTGTACCATGGTTACTTTAATTGTTTCATGATACGTAAGATTATACCAGGATTTGTAATTAGCATTTTCTGAATTTAGTTAAGATTCTCTTCAACTAGTTTTGTTGTAATTAATATTTGTATATAATGTTTGTAATTAATTTTAAAATGAAATTGATAGCTATTTGTTTGCTCATTAGTGTTTGTGTCTATAGCAGGAAGAACAGTGAACTTGGAGCCAGGAGACCTGGTTATTTCTCAGAATCAGAATTTTACAGTTAGGCTGAATGTAAGAAGCGTGGTCCTATACACATAAGTGTCTGAAGTCCTTACACTCCAAACCAGCCATACACCTGATGAGGGAAGCTAAGGACAGGCAGAAGGGTATCTTTTGCTTTAAAGCTCTATTCAGAGAAAAAGGATGGACCTTGACTTGGGGTGCAGGAGGATGATTAACTGGTAACCGGGAGAAGGCAGAGCTGCTCGGCCTTTACTTTGCTTCTGTTTTCTTTGCCATTGAGAAGGACCTTTGTTCTAGAAATGGCAGAACAACATATCCAACAGGGAATTGATACCCACGGACCTGGTAAGAGGGTGTCAAGCAGCCCTCAACTAACCCAGACCACCTGACGTGATGGTTCACTTGTTATCAGGATGTTTGAAAGATCATGGTAATCAGAAATATCAGGAGATTGGAAAGGGGAAAATGTCATGATTTAGAGGAGGTGAGAGAGCAAGTAGTCAGAATCTGAAAACTATGGGTCATTCGTTGACCTTGACTGAAATTCTTAGGAAAAACCTGGATAAGTTCTGGGTCACAGTTCCAGGATGGAGAGGAGTGGGTGTGGTTGTGAGGGAGCAGGGACTCTCCATGTGTAAGGAGCAAGGAACAGATTCCAGAACCGTAACTGTGTGGCTCTGAGCCCAAGAGCCGAGTGGGAACTTAGTTCTAACCTTTAGTTCCATACATAAGCCTGATGTGGAATAAAGCAGGGCAAGAGACCAGTACCAAAGAGGATCCAGCAGTTCACTCACTGTCAACCTGCAGAACCTCCCAGTTGGCAGAGTCCAGTAACAGTCTGTGGAAACTCAACCACACACAAGCCAATAGACCCAGACCAAGTCAGTAATTTTCAGACCCGGTGAGTAAACAGATCGCTCCCTGGATCACACTACTGTGGAAGCTGAAAACTTACAGACCTCCCAGAATGAGCTGTGAAAGCAGCAGAAGAACATAAAGATCAGGCCAGACACTTTTCCCACGTGTGCAGAGCCTAACTCTGACATAAAGTCCAAAGTCAAAAAGTTGGCTGGAAGAATGAGCAAACAAAAAAGAATCTAACAGTAAAAAGCTACTATAGTGACAGGGAATCTTAAGACAAAAGACAGAAGAAGACAGCAACTTAAAAACTTCTATAGGCAAAGCCTCAAAGAAAAATGCAGATGAAACACAAGATCAACAAGACTTCTTATGAGTTAAAGAAAATGTTTTTTTAAAGAGCAAAAAAAGTGATTTTAAAAATAAAAGGAGAGCAGTAGAGGATAAATTGGGAAAAGAGATGAAAGCTATGCAAAAAAAATTATAAAAAGAGAATTAACAGCTTGGTAAAATTGGTACAGAAATACTGAAGAAAAATTTTAAAATTAGTATTGGCCAAATAGTAAAAGAGATGCAAAAAAAATGTTGAAGAAAGTAATTCCCAAAGTATCACACAAGAGAAGCCTACATATACAACATTTGTTCTGGAAAAGATCTTGAAGTTTTAGAGGACTCTAAATTCAGTGTGAATCAGCCATCTCACTTTTCAGGAACAGATAGCTAGTTCCATTGTACTCCACCCTAGTCAGGAATCTTATTGAGTAACAATTCTTAAAATGTGGTCTGAGGACACCCTCCCCCGTGCAGGGGGTCTGAGAGGTCAAAACTATTTTCATAACAATACTAAAATATTTAACTTCTAACATGGTGGATATCAATAGATATAACTCATATTTGTTTATATGAGTCCTCAATAATTTTAAAGTGTATAAAGGGGCCTTTAGACCAAAAAGTTTGAGAACTGCTCATCTAGAGCTTGGAGTTCAGTTTTGGGTACAGTTGTCGAGCTGGAGAGCAGCCAGGATGGTGAAGAGCTTCCTGTCTATGTCTTAGGAAGATCAGATGAAGAACTAGCATATTTATCCTGAAGAGGAGAAGATTTCAGAGACAGGATAGCTGTCTTTACATATTTGAAGGTCTTTCATGTGGAAGGATTAAACTGGTTCCTTTTGACTTCAAAGGGCAGAACCAGGAGGAGTGGGATGGAAATTACTAAGAGGAAAAACTTAGGCCAGATGCCTAACAATTCAAGCTCACTGTTCAGAAGTGGAGTGGACTGGTTCAAGCAAGAGGTGGGAGGTTCCCTCAGAGATTTTCAAGTAGAGGCTGGACAGCCACTGGTTGGCAGTTTTATAGTGGCAATTCTTTTTGTGTATGGATTTGTAGATTAGAGGGCTCTTGAGGTCCCTCCCCTCTGAATTTCTGTAATTGTGATTTTGAGAAGTTCTAGGTCTTCTTTTATGTCTTGGATCCATGCCACAGGGAGAAAACAGACTTTCCTTTTGTTTATCAAAGTAAGTCAGTAAGGATTTATTATGTATCTATTGTGTGCTAGGCAGTGTGATGGGGATACAAAGAAAAAAAAATTCCATGCTTTCAGTTTGTTGGAGAAGACAACATGCAAATGACCACATACAAATAAGATAGATACAGGACTAATTGGAGAGAATCAATGGAAGGAAGGCACTTATCATTAAAGGGAACTGGAAATGAATTATGGAAGGTGGAATTTTAGCTGGGACTTGAGGGAAGCCAGAAGAAAGAGATGAAGAGTGTTGGAATTTCAAACATGGACAGCCACTGAGACTGTAGTGAGGAGACTGAATATCTTGTGTGAGAAACAGCAAGGAGGCCAGTGTGATACTGAGGTGCAGAGTGTATGGGCCAGGGGACGAGGTCTAAGCCAGACAGGATGGAGAGGGTCTGCACCAGGGCGCTGGCAGTGTCGAGAGACGCTTTAGGAAGGTGGAATCAACAGGACTTGACAACTGATTGAGGACACCTAGTTTTCTTTCTTTCCTTCTTTTTGAAATAAGTTTTTGCTGATGTTTTCTGTTTCTTACATCAGCATAGTTAGTTACCCAAGGATCTCTCCTCCACCCCCTCCAAAAGAGCCATCTCTTATGACAAATAGTGCGCATTTAGGGAAGAAAAAAATAGTGCAATTGATGGATATATTGAAGAAGTCCTCAAACATGTATAACACCTCCTACCTCCACTTCCCTTCTTATCCTGAACGCACTGATGTTGTCTGTGCAGAAGCTTCTCAGTTTCAGGTAATCAAAGTTATCTGTTTTATCTTTTGTAATTGCTTTTATGGACAGCTAGGTGATACAGTGGATATAGAGTGCTGGGCCTGGAGTCAGGAAGACTCATCTTCCTGAATTCAAATCTGGCCTCTGATACTTACTAGCTATGTGACCCTGGGCAAGTCACTTAACCCCAATGCCTAGACAAAAAAAAAAAAAAGAATTTGGATTATGATGGAAGGTGTTACTCTTAACCTATTTTCTGCTAATCTGCTTTCCTGTTTTCCCAACAGTTTAAAAATTTTTTTTTTTTTTATCAAATAAGGAGAATTCTTCCTAAATAATTTGTTTTCTACTTTATCATACACTGGGTTATTAAGTTCTGTTTTTTCTGAATCTCCCTTTTCTAGTCTGTTTCATTGATATATCTCTCTATTCTTTAAACAATACTACAGGGTTTTGTGATTTGTGATCTGAAAGTGCTGTTCTCCCTTCATCTTTTCATAATTTCCTTTGATAAGTCTAGATTTGTTGTTTTTCCAAATGAATAAAGCTCTGCAAAGTATCCCCTTGGTAATTTGATTGGTATAGCATTAAAGATGTAAAGTAACTTTGATAGTGTTGTCATTTTTATAATATTGGCACAGTCTAGCCATAAGCACCAAATATTGCTCCAACTATTTAATATTATTTATTCTTTAAGGAGCACTTTGTAATTGAATCTATACAACTCTTTTGTGTGATTTGGGAGGTTGATCCCCAGATATTTCATGCGTTTTGTAGTTATTTGGAATAGGATTTCCCTTTCAATTATTTCTTCTTGTGTTTTGTTAGTATTATATGGAAATGCTGTAGAGGACTTACTTTGTGGCCTGAAGTTGTTTCAATTAGTATCTTTGCTGATTACCTAGGGTTTTCCATCATATCAGCAAACAGAGATAGTTTTATCACCTCCTTACTAACTTTATTCTTTTAACTCCTTTCTGTTGTCTTCTTGTTGTTGGTAGCATTTTCAGAACTATATCAAACAATAGTGGGGAGAGTGGGCTTCCTAGTTTCACTTCCCTGTTGATTGGGAAAGGTTCTGTTATATCCCTGTTGCCATGTGATACTTGCTTTTGGTTTTAGCTAAGTGCTTTTTATGATATTTAAAAAGATCACCCTGTTCCTATATTTTGTATGATTTTTAGCGTAAAATTGTGTTGAACTTTGTCCGAGGTTTTTTCTGCACCTATTGAGATGATCATGTGGCTTTGGATATTTTAGTTTTAATATCATTAATTATGTTGATGTTTTCCTAATGTTAAATGACACTTAGTTTTCAAATTTAGATGGTGGTGTCCTCAACAGTAATAGGAAAGTTTAAAAAAGGGTGGTGGGTGGAGTCAAGATGAAGGAGAGAAGTCAGCAGTTTTGCCAAGCTCTCCCAACCCACCTCTCTGAACAACTTTAAAAAGTACATGAAATTGAATTCTGACAACAAAAAGGCACAGTGAGTCATTTTTCCAGCCCCAGGAAGCTCAGGAAGACATAGGGATCTGCAAACACTGCTTGGTGAAAGTGGCACTGGCTGTGGGCCTTCACTAGGTGATAGCACCAGGAATGCCCAGTGCACAGAGACAGTAAAGGCACCAATCAATCACCTGGGCAGAAACAGATTCCTAGGACCCCCTGTGTTAGCACTGGGTACAGGATCAGGTGCTATTTGGCAGCTCTCTTGCCCATTACCCAGTTCCAGGGAGGAGGAGAGGAGCAGTTGAGGTTGTAAGGGTGCCAGGGGCCCTTTCTACATAAAGACCAGAGCACAGGCCAGGAGGGCAGTGACTAATACTCTTCTCTGTATCACACCGTCTTGGAAGTGCCAAAATCTTACAGGTCCCCAGACATAACTTTGAAAGCAACAGAAGGAAATAAAAATCAGAAGATAGGTCAGATATTCCCCTACTCCCATCTTCAGAGGTAAACGGAGCCCAACTCTAACATACTGATCAAAGTCAAGAAATAGACTGGGAAAATGAACAATTAAAAAAAAAATCTGACCACAAAAAGCTACTTAGATGACAGGGAAGCTCAAGACACAAACTCAGAAGAAGAAAATGACTTGAAAACATCTACAAGCAAAGTTTTTTTGTTTTTGTTTTTTGTCTTTTTTTGGAGGCAGTTGAGGTTAATTGACTTGCCTAGGGTCACAAAGCTAGTAAGTGTCTGAGGCCAGATTTGAACTCGGGTCCTCTTGACTCCAGGGCCTGTGCTCTATCCACTGTGCCACCTAGCTGCCCCCAGAAGCAAAATCTTAAAGAAAAATGCAGATTGGACACAAGCCCAACAAGAATTTCTAGAAAAATCTAAAGAAAGATATTAAAAAATAAGATTTAAAATCAAATAAGTGGTAGAAGAAAAATCGGGGAAAGATGTGAGAGCACATAAGTATATAAAGTAGTTGGTAGGCAGAGCACTAGCAGTTTGAGAGATCAGGAAAAGCCTAGTATAGAAGCTGATGCTTGAGCTGAATCTTGAAGGAAGGAAGGGATTCTTTGAGGTAGAAGTGAGGAGAGAGTAAATTCCAGGCAAGAGGACAGGCATTGCAAAAGACGGGGAGAAGTACTTTGTGAGGAGCGAAGGGAAGATCCGTTTGACTTCACCATCGAGTACAGAAAGGGGAGTAGTACATGAGGAAGCTGGAAAAGCGGTTTGGGGACAGGTTGTAAAGAGCTTTCAGAGCCAAATGAAAGTTTGTATTTTTTTTTCTAGAAGTAATAGAAGCTTCTGGAGTTTATTGAGTTAGAAGAGTGATGTTCAAACCTGCACGTGAGGAAAATCACTTTGTCAGCTCTGCGAGAGACTTGAGGCAGGGAGAGCATATAGGAGGCCAGTGCCACAGTTCAGGGCTCTTTTCACTACATATACCATGTTACTTCCAGAACTTGAGAGAGAAAATCATCTTTTGTTGATTCACTTCTTCATTTCTTTCCCTGTCACATCCCAGAAGCCTCCACATCTTGCAAGATCTGCCTTCCTCCGATTGGTCAGCTACTCTTGCATCCTGCATTTTAAGGAAGGGCCCTAGCTAGTCATGTTTTCTCCATCACTGCTTTCAGGCTCTGCTCCTGCTTTTTTTCTTCACTGTACCGTTTTATGGACCCCTTTTCTGATCCTGGGCAAGTCACATAACCTCGTAGTGCTCTAGGCAATTCTTTTAGATGATGAATTGTAGAGAAGGAGCTGACCTTTAGATACAGAAACAGTTTCCTCGTCTTTGAATTTGCTAGATCATCGAACTCACAGTTTCACTATCCCCCTTTAGTTTTGTGCATATTTTAATGTTTATATACCTGCATGTATCTTGTCTGCTCCATAGAAGGTGAGCTCCTTGAAGATAGGGACGATTTAATTTTGTCTTTGTATTACCAGCATCTCACATAATGCCTGAAACATGAGCACTAAATAGATTTTCTTGATTAGTTGATTATATTGTTTTCCTAGTTCTGTTTATTAATTTTTATTGTCAAAGGGCCTTCAAAATTTTTAAAAAAATTTAATGTAGTTTAGCTGTCAAAATCAACTTAATAGCATGAAATATGTGCTTGTCATTTTTAATATAAAATATGTCACTCCTGCAGAGGTAGTCAAAGAAAATACGGACTTTAAATATCACTACGTAACAGATACAGATAAAAAGTTTTATAAGAAAATAATTTCACGTGATGCAGAAATAAGTTTCCTTTTTTCTCTTCCCTCTCTTTTAGGGCAATTTTGTGTGCCAGGTCTCGTTATTTTGCAGCAATGCTGAGTGGATGTTGGGCTGAAAGCTCCCAAGAGCACATCACTCTTCAAGGGTAAGCATAGTTTTTGCAGGTCAAATGGAAACAGCAGTTGGCAGTTTGACTGCAAATCATTGCAGATAATGCTGCATACAAAGCACTTTTTATGAGTCTCCTTTGACAGAATGTTCAGTGTAATGAGGTATTTCACATAGTAGAATTTTGCAGCATTGATTACTTCTTTTACTATTTGCAGTAAATGGTAGTAGTTCAGTAAATAAAGGTTTGGCCCAAATACATGTGTTCCCGTACAACACACTATAGAAACCTGAGGGTGTTTGATATATCTTTACATTTTAATCTGTATGTTGTCTAAGATAATGTCCTTGTCTGCCTTCTAAAATTATTTTGAGTTTTCTATTCTACATACTTAGATTGCATATCCCTTAAATTTGATTTTTATACACCTCCAGCCCTTGCTAAAAATAACAATCCCTTAAAATGTCATTCATAAAGGTTTGTGTATATATTAAGCATCTACTATGTAGAGGGTGCTATGCTAAGCTCTGGGGATATAATGAAAGGCAAAAGACAGTCCCTACCCTCAAGGATCTTACAACCTAATGGGAGAGAAAAACTGCAAACAGATATATAAAGCAAGCTGTATAGCATTCAGGCAATTAAAATGGGTGGAGTTGGGAGACAGAGGGTCTGTGCAAGGAACAGAAAGGAGGCCAGTGTCACTGGATCAAGGAGTACATGGTGATTGTGAGGGGAGAGGCTATAGAGTGGATGAAGACTGGAAAGGTGGGAGGGGCCAGATTGTGAATTGCTTTGAATGCCAAACAGAAGATTTTATATTAGATCCTGGAGGTAATAAAGAGCCACTGAAGATTATTGGGTAGGAGGTTATCATGGTTAGACCAGAGGAGTGGATGATCAGTTAGGAGGAGAAAGAATTAGGAGAGAGTATTGTCATGAAAACCTATCAAGAAATGGTGATCTACAAAGTCAAAGGCTGCAGAGAGGTCAAGAAGGATAACAGTTAAGAAAAAGCCAGTAGATTTGACAATTGAAAGATCGTTAGTAACTGGGGAAAGTTCTACTGAATGATGAGATCAGAAGCCAGACTTAGAGAGTGAAGAGGGTGTGAGAAGAGGAGGTGGAGGTACCTGCTGTACTAGGAGTTTAACCACCAAAGGGGGAGGGGAGATAGGATGAGAGTGAGCGAGGCTGGGCAGATTGGCATTTGGGGAATGTGGACACATAGGCCTGCTGGAGGTAGGAGGGAAGAAGAGAGATTGAAGGTGAGTGAGAGAGTGGGGATAATAGAAGGGGCAGTCTGCTGGGGAAGACAGCGACTCGCATGTAACATTAGTGTATGTAATATTTCCCTCCTCTTGTCTCCCTCTTTACCAAGAGGAGAGAAGTGTTTGAGCATGAAGAGACTATTTAGACGACTGGTCTATCAAATAATCACCATACTCTGCCGAGATAAATTATTTAATAGCTACTTGATTACAGGTTTACATGCCTGAGCTTCTGGAAAGCTCTTGTTAGGGCATAGAATTACTTGACTATCTAGTACCTATGTCTATCTTCTTTGGAACAGTACCTGTATAGGGACTATGATCCTAAGTGTCTATAATTGCATTTTAATATAAACTGTGTATTAAATCTTTCCATTTTAGCTATTTAAGGGCTGTTTCAGCATTGGAGAGGTCTTTGTCAGTAGGTGTTACATTGTAGGTGTTCATGTTTTTCTAAACATATATAAAGTACAGATGACTTACTCTGTAATAATGAAAATGCTGCTTAGTGAAACATCTGTTAAGGCAGCAGGGAAACTATTTCTTGCTGTTTTTATAGCTATCCAGTGTATTAATACATAGATTGAACTGTCTGTTGATTTTGCCCCTTACTGTGCTAAAACCATGTTTTTCTTTGTTTAGTCATCATTATCTGTTGCTTAAGCATGAGTCTGTTTAAAGAATATGTTCTCTAAGTTGTATGCCTCATTCTCATTAACACTAATAGAAGAACAACTCCTTAGGATCTCAAAGAAGCTAATATGTAATGTTCTTTATTTTAGTAATTATTTTGAAGTTTTATGCAGAAAACACAACTATATCTTAATTGTTAGATCTTTTTCACTTAGGTATCACAAAGATGGTGATGATTTTTAATCAATGTGTAGCTGTAAGGAAAATGGTTCTGCTGTCTAGCTCTAAAAATCTAGGATTCTGTACATTTTCATCTCTTTCCTCCTCCCCCTCGTAGCTTGGGAAAGTACTTACCAGTCCATTGATTTATTCATTCCTTTGTCACTCACAAATATTTATTGAGTATTAATAAGAACGATGACAATAGGAGACGTTTTTATAACGCCTTAAGATTTGTAAAGTGATTAACAAACATCTCATTTGATTCTGAAAACAACTTTGTGAATTAAGTGCTACAGATACTGTGCCCCATTTTACAGAGGAGGACACTGAGGCTTAGATTAGGTAAATGATTTTTCTTAAAGTCATACAGCCAGTGTCATATATAGGATCTCAACACAGATCTTCGTTATGCTAAGCCTAGCATCCTTGATACTCTTATCATGTTGCACAGCCCCATGTAGGCCTAAAGGGAAGAGTATTGCTCCACACTGTTAATTCACAAGCATTTATTAAGTACCTGCTGTGTATCATACCCTGTGCTAGATGCTAGGGATACAAAAACTAAAATAAAACATTCACTGCCCTCAAGGAGCATATTTCTGTCAAGGAAGATAACATACAGGTATATGTAAAATATAGCTCCTATATTACTTGACTACAGCCAAATAACCAGCTGAATACCCCTTAAAGTACACTTTTCACTATGATTCATTGTCCTTTCAACTCTTAGCCAGTGGGTATAACAAAAACTTTCATCTCCCTTTACTCTTCATTTTCCCACGTTCCATGACTAAGAATGTGTGTTACTGCCTGGTGTCTGTACTGTGCCTCAAAAAAGCAAGGAGACATCCCCATCCCAGTAAAAAGCCAAAAGATACTCCATGTAGCCTTTTACAGTCCATCCCTTCAGGCTGTCTCTGAAAAGGAAAGTTTCTTGCCCAGACCCTCAGTATACCTACTCATTGGTGAATCGATTTACCTCTTTGCTCCACGCTTGAATCTCCTCCCTAGCCCCATATTCTCTCACCAATTGTATCTTGTCCAACCCTAACCCTGGACTGCTCCCACCATCTGCTGCCTTCGCTCCTACAGATTTGTTACATGACCTCACCTGGCCCTCCCTGCAGCAGTCTGTGCCTGACACATAGCGTGTGCTTAATTAAATGCTTGTTCCCTTTTTTACATGTTGCTAGTGGGCTTGCTATTCTAACCCTTTTCAGAGTGATGGCAGTGGTAGTGATGATAATAACAATGATAATAATAACAACTAGTATTTACATAGCATTTTTAGATTTGCAAAGTGCTTTACATATGTTATCTCATTTTATCCTCAACTCTGGGAGATAGGTACCTTCATTTTACAAATCAGGAAACTGAGGCATAGAGAAGTTACATGTCCCAGAGCTAATCATTGTATGAGGCTAAACTTTATCTTAGGTTTTCCTGTCTCCCACTCTACTCACTGCACCATCAGCTTCCCAAGTCACCCCATTCTCAGGTAAGAACCTTGTCTCCAACTTCTCTAAAAAAAAATAAGGCCAGTCACATGGAACTCTCTCTCCTTTCCTCCTCCTTTCTTCACGTCACTCAGATAGTTTCTCTCACTATCTCTTCCTTCACCCCTACGTCAGATGAAGGGGTGGCCCTTCTCACTATTAGAAATCTTTCTACATGCATCCTTACTCTGGTTCCATCCCATCTTCTCCAGCAGATTGATTCCTCAATTATTCCCATTTTCTCCATCATAAATCTCTACTAATCTACTGACTGCTTACCTGTTACCTACAAACAGCCATTTCTCCCTCATCCTTAATAATCTCTCACTTGGTCCAACCATTCCCTCTAGTTGTCTTCTCTTTTATGGTGTGTCTTTGAAACCATCTCCAGTCTGACTTCTGACATCATTTAGCTGAGCCTGCTCTTTCCAGAGTTACCAGTGATCTTCTGATTGCCAAGTCTAATGACTTTTTCTCAATCTTCATCTTTCTTAGCCTCATTGTTGATCATCCTCTTCTCTGGGGTACTCTTTCCTCTCTATGTTTTTGTGACCTTGCTTTTCCCTCATGCTCCTCCTACCCATCTTCGTGCTCCTTCATAGAGCTTGACCTTTATCCAGCCCATGACCTCTGACTGCATGTACCCAAGAGTTTGCCTGAGGCCTCTTCTCTTTTCAATCTATGCCAGAGGTACTTAATATGGGGTCCATGAACCCACCCATCAAGGGGTCCTTTTATAGATTTCAGGGAGTCCTTGAAGTTGGATGAGAAAAAATATTTCCTTATTTTCACTAACCTTTTACTAAAATTTAGCATTTCCTTCAATTATGAATGTGACAACCAAAGTAGTATTAGTCCCTGTGACAAATTCTAGTTGCTGCGGATAACATGAAATAGTTTATTTTCATCAAGACTTCAGAATTACTGAAGCTATTAAATCACGTGTAATCACACTATCAACTTAGCTGAGCAACTATCAGGCACCAGGTCTGATGGTTCAGCCCCCAAACAGTGATGTCACATGTTCTCTCACATTAGTGACCTAGCCATCTTCATTGCTTTCCAGTATTCCTTACCTACAATTGTTTGGTGATCATTCATCGAAGGGAATAAGTTGCTTTCATTGTTTGTTAAAGTTTTGGAAAACTTGGCAGTTAAAATATGAATTCTTAAACCTCCCTGTGACTTTTTGTATCATAGAAAGGGGAGCTTCAGGTATAGACAAGTTCAAACATGTCTGACAGTTGAGATAATTTGAAATGTGTTCTTTAAAGTAACTTATTATTGCTAACAGATCGCACAATGATATGGGTCACATAGAATGTGATTTCTATGAGTAGAGAGGTTCTTTCTTTGTCTTTTTCTTTATATTCACTTTTGTACACTGTGTTACAAAGTGAAGTCACACACACACACAAAATATGTTGTACAAGTAACATTTGTGTATTATTCCATGAACCCAATATCTTCATAAAAAAAACTGCCAATGATATCAGAAATAAGAATCATTATTTTTAGGAAGTCAGGCAATTCTCACTTGCAACAGTAGTCAGATTCCAAGGAGGAGGTAACTCTTGAGCTGCTGCCATGTCTATTGTAGGATTAAAGGCCAATAAAAATGTAAAGACTGAGTAAATTGTTAAAATCTGCTTTACTTTACTCATCATAGAAGTTTTCAAATGTCTTACACTATACCTAACAAACATCATTTATTTCTCTATAGAGTTATCAAACAGTTGTCCAAGAAATCAATCAAATCAGACATTTTATTTTAGCTTTATTTTATGTGTTTTACAGACAACATTTAGGTTGAAATATTGAAGAAAAAGGAAGTATGATGAAAACTATGTTATATAGTTTCAGTTGCACTAATGAATGTTAGCGGATACAAAAGCCAGTGTTTTTTGAGGAAAAATTCTTGTGAATAAAAGCATAGAGGCAGCAAAGCTGAAAGAGCACTTTCTAAAGATGCACCTGAAGATTCCAGGTCTTTTCATGCTGAGAAAGCTCAATTTGAAGAGATTGGGGCCCTTCCAGCACTGGATCTACCAGTGCCTTTCATAAAGCGTCGTATAAAGTTCTTCCTGGATTTCCAGATGAAGCAATCCCCACAGTAGTGGAGAGGCTTTAGTAAAGCAGTGTACACTAGGGATGGTTAAGCAGGCTTGTGGACTACAACAGAGGGTGAAAATAATAAAGTGGTTCCATTGTTAAATGATGCAATACTTCCCAAGAATTTCTGTGAACATTTTTGAAGCAGGTAATGGAGAAATTGGCAGTCTTGCCATTTCCCTTCAGTATGTGACTGGATAAAATGGCAGGCTTATTTCAATGTAGCCAGCTCCTTGTTTTTGTTCACTATATGCATTCTGATGTTGTCAAATAAAAATTCTTATTTTATGAATCCCTTTTGGAAAGAACAAAAGCCATCAACATTTTGGAAATTGTAAAAAAAAAAAAAAAAAAGGTTGTTTTTTAGATTTGCCAAATAGAACTCTGACTGGAAAGAAGAGTCTCCTGCTTTTTTGCATAGCTGGAGCTCCTGCAGTGCTTGGCAATACATCTGGTGGTGCCGCTTGAATGAAAAAGGAAGTTCCTCACATTAACATCACTCATTACTTTTTCCTTACCAGACAAGAATTAGAAACAAAGATTCTCCCAACAACCTTGAAAGTTTTCTCAACAGATATAAAGCTCATCAACTTTGTCAGACACACGTGTAAAAGATTTTGTCAAGAAATGGGAGCAGAATATAAAGTGCTTCTCTACCACATAGATATTTGCTGGATTTCAAGAGGACAAGTCTTCAAGTGCTTGTTTGCATTTGTTTGCAAGTGCATAAATGTTCTCCATTTATGGTAAGAAATCCCTCCCTTTTTTTAAATGGAAAAACCTTTTGGAACACTTTGAAAGAAAGGATTTTACCAGTTGATTGGCTTACCTGTAGAATATGTCTAACCATATGATTGAAATAAATGTTTCAATTTAGGGTCCTAAAGTTACCATTGTAGACCCAACTGAAAAATTACAATCTTTCTTGGCTAAGGTGCCAATATAGAGAAAGAGAGTAGAAGCTGGCAACCTTATAAACTTTCAAATGCTGGAGAAAGTGCTTTACCAAGATGGGGTTGAAATATAAAATTCTCTTGCCTATTTCTTGGAAAAGTGAAATCTGTATATATCTGGAAACAGTTTAGAACTCTTTCAAAAGTTTTTTTCTATCTTGATGGCATTAAAATTTAACCATGAATTTGTAATCCTTTTCTTTCTGATGTAAACTGTGTTGAAGATGTTGACCTAGCTACAGATGAACTTACTGCTTTTAGGACAAAAAACTAAAATTGGAGCTTGGACTCAACTAGCCTTGGAGAATGCTGATATTTCTTAAGAGAACCCTATCCTCACCTTTTAAATTGGGTCATGGAAACTTTAATTTCATTTATAACAACTTATCTTTGCAAATTGGGATTTTCAGTACTTGTAACCATCAAAACAAAACATTAAAATTATTTGTCCACTATGACATTCATGTTGCCACGTTAAAGACCATCCCAGAGTTTATTGTTCTTATTCAAACTAAACAACCTTTCACACTGATATTTTAAAAAAAAATTCAATTTTAACATGTCTGTATTTTAAATTCATTGTCTTTTTATTTCATACATTAATAAAAAAACACATATTATTATCACAAATCTTTTAAAATATTTTGATACCTGTTTCAGCATAATGGATTCACTTAAATGGGTCCATGACATAAAAAAAGGTTATAATCTCTACTCTCTTCTATTTCATTTGGTGAACTCATCAGTTTTCATGGGTTCAGTTATTATCTCTATGGAAAGGATTTAAAGATCCATATCTAGCCCAAGTCTCCATCCTGAGCTACAATCCTACATCATCCAACTGCCTTTTGAACACATTAGACTGGATGTCTCAGACATCTCAAACTCGACGTGTCCAAAGTAACTCATTCTCTTTCCTCTTTAACTCTCCCTTCTTCCAAACTTCCCTGTCACTGTTAAGCACATCCTCCCACTGTGAAGCTGTCCTCTCAGTCAGCCAAAATCATGACCTCTGTGATCCTGAATTTCTCACTGTAAATCTGTTGCCAAGTCTTGTTATTCTTACCTTCACAGCGTCTTTTATATAGTCCCTTTTCAATCATAGCCTGTGACTTGGTGCAGGCCCTTGCTACCTCATGCTTGAACTATTGCAATAGCCCTCTGGTTGGTTTCCCTGCTGCAAGTCTCTCCCCATTCCAGCTTTCCTCTACTTAACTGCCAAAGTGACCTTTCTAAAGCACAGCTGTGACCATGTCACCTACCCTTCTCCCTCTACTTGGTTCCTCCCAATAAACACCAGTGGCTCCCAAGTACCTACAGGACCAAACATAAAATCCTTTGTCTCTTAATGCCCTTTACAACTTGGCCCCTTCCTATGCCAGTCTTCTTACACTCTGCTACCCTCCACATACTCTACAATCCAAGAACACCGGCTTCCTTGATGTTCCTCAAACATGACAGCACCATGTCTTTCGCTATCTGTCCCCCGTGACTAGAATACTCTTCTTCCTTGCTTCAACTTCCTTACTTTCTTGGCCTCCTTCAAAAGGAAGCCCTTCTTCTGGTAGAATTATTCCTACTCCCTTCTGAGATTACTTCCCATTTGCACTATGTATATCATATATGTGCTTAATTGTTTACATACTGTTTTCCCCATTAGAAAATTAGCTCTTTGAAAGCAAGGACTGTATTTTTGTCTTTCTTTATATCCTCAGTGACTGTCACATAGTAAGCCTTGATAAATACTACTTAATTGCCAATTTAAAAAAAACAGTTGTTTTCCAAAAGTTTGATTGTTAATAGTTTGGACTTTCCTTTATATCAGTAGTAGTTAGGTCTTAAGATTTACCTACAAGAACTTAAAAAAAAATCTGCAGTACAACTGAAATATGCTAATAGAACTATAAGATCCTAACTACCATTTTAAATATTACTTCTAGGGAAAATAGCTGCTTAGTCCCAGTCCAGAAAGCTAGAAGCTGTTTTGACTTTGCCCTGCACATGAAACCAGAATTTCTGGAGCCATTGTTACAGAAACCCCAGATATCAGTCATTCAGCTTTTATCAAGTGCCTACTATATGCCAGGCACTCTTAAACACTGGGGATACAAAGTAAGGCAAAAGATAGTCCTTGCCCTCAAAAAACTCAAAATATAATGAAGGAGACAGCAAGCAAACAAATCTGTACAAGCAAGCTATGTATAGGATAAATAGGGATTAATTAAGCTAGAGAAGGTGCTAGGATTAAGAGGGATCGGGAAAGGCTTCCTGCAGAAGGTGGGATTTTAGTTGAGACTTGAAGAAAGCTAGAGAAGCCAGGAGGTAGAAATGTGGAGGGAGAACATTCCAGGCATGGGGGACAACCAGAGAAAATGCCAGGAGCCAAGAGCTGGATTGTCTTGTTTGTGGAACAACAAGGAGGCCAGTATCACTGAGAGTACATGGAGGAAAGAGAGTGTAAGGTGTGACTAAAAGATGGTGGGCCTAGACTATGAAGGTCTTTGAATTCCAAACATAGGATTTTTGTATTTGATCCTAGAGGTGGTAGGGGGCTACTGGAGTTTATTGAATGGGTAGGAGAGGTGTGACACGGTCAGAGCTGAATTTTAGAGAGACCACTTTGATGGCTAAATGGAAGATGGACTACAAAGGGGAGAGACTTGTGGCAAACAGACCACCCAGGAGACTTGCCGTAGTCCTGGTATGAGATGATGAGGCCTGTTTTAGAGTGGTAACAGTATCAGAGGATAGCTTATATGTGCTTATCTAATTGTTTACATACTGTAGGGGGAAGGAGGCAGATTTAAGAGGTGTTGCAAAGGTGAAATTGACAGTCCCAGTTGATTAGCAATAGATTGGATATGGTGGGGTGAGCGATAGTGAGGAGCTGATGATGACGCCTAGGGACTGTTGACAGTAATAGGCAAGCTTGAAATGGAGGAGGGTTTTGGGAGAAAAATAACGAGTTCAGTTTTGGACATGTCAGATTTAAATTGTCTGCTGATTATCCAGTTTGAGATGTCTGAAAGGCGATTGGGGATGTGAGACGGGAGGTGACGAGAGAGAAAGTTGGGGCTGTGTAGGTACATTTGAGAATTGTCAGCATAGAGACGGTCATTAAATTCATAGGAACTTCTGAGATCATCTAATGAAGTATTTTTTTTCCAGTGAAGTATTATAGCTGGAGAAGAGCACCCATGATAGAGCCCCGTGGGACACACCCATAGTTAGTGAATATGACTTGGATGAGGATCCCAGCAAAGGAGACTGAGGAGTGGTCAGATAGGTAGAAGATAACCAGGAGATAGTGGTGTTCCTAAAGCCTAGAGAGAAGAGAATATCAAGGAGATGAGGTCAAAGGCTACAGAACAGTCAAGAGGGATGGGGACTGGGAAAATTCCTTGAAACTTAGTAATTAACTTATAGCTTTGGAAAAAGCCATTTCAGTTGAATGACGACCTCAGAAGCTGGATTGGAGAGGGCTTGAGACGGAGAGAAGAGGAAGCAGGGGCACCTGTTGCAGATGCTTCTCACGGAGCTGAGCCACAGAGGGCCGGAGAGTCACAGGATGGCAGTCGAGTGAGGGTTCTTTGAGAGCAGAGGAGAATGGACGTGTCTCTGGGCATTAGTAAAGGGAGAGATTGAAGATGAATGAGAGAGTGGGAATGACGGAAGGGGCCATCTCTTCATGAGTGATGAGTGAAGGAGATAATGGCAAAAGCGACGTGAGAAGAGGCAGAGGGAAAAGAAGGAGTTCTCAGCAAATGGCCTCAATCTTTTCAGTGAAATAGAAGACAGAGTTCTTAGCTGAGAGGGTAGTTCTTAGCTGAGTGGGGTTTGAGGAAGGATGGAAAGGTTTGGAAAAGCCGCTGTGGAGAGTCGTTAAGGGAGGTATGTAAGGATTGTTTAGCTGCCGTAAGGCCCCAAGTAAGTTGAGATCATGTAACCTCAATTTGTAGTGGGCTCAATCAGAGAAGTGTGATTTTCTCCACCTTTGTTCAGTGGTGTGTATACAGGAGCAAAGGCAGCAGATGGTGGGAGTGATCTAAAGCTGAGGATTGGCAGGGTACAATTGATGATGTAATAAGGGCACTAGGGACCTGAGAAGAGTACAGTGTGAAGTTAAACTGGTTCACCAAGAGGTTAAGATGGAGAAGAGAGGAGAGAGTGATGGCTACTTCAGGGAAGGTAGCCTAGGAGAGAATTGAGATTAGAGGTCATGGTGTGGACAAAAGTAGGCTTTGGCGAGGAAAGTCAGAGGGAGAAGTGGCAAGCCCAAAGATTATGATAAGATAAGGGGATTTCAGAGTTGTTGAACATGGAGGTTGTACATTTGTGGGTGATAATCATGAGTGGCACATTTGTGTGCAAGATCAAGGGTATAACTGTCTTTGTGTGTGGCTAAAGTGAGATGGAGATTAGGGGAAATGGGTTGGTTAAAGAGTTGAGTGGTTTAGGTGTTTGAGGAAATGTCAGTCTGTGTGTTAAAGTACCCTAGAATGAGGGCAGGAATTGGGGAAAAGACAAAGATTGTGAGGCAGTGAGCTCATTGAGGAAGGAAGGGGAGTGACCTGGAGGTCTGTAGACAGCAGCTGTTGGGATTTTGATTGGGTGGAAGATGTGGATCCAGAGGGCCCTCAAAGGAGAAGTTACTGAGTGATACAAACAGGAAGAGAACCTGGAAGTGGCAATGGGGAGCAAGGAGCATTCCAACTCCCTCACCTCAACCAGTGAGCTGAGGGGAATGATTGAAGGTACAGCCAGTGCTAGAAAGGGAGCCAGAGAGGCTGTCAGCAGTGACTGCCAGAAGATGGAAGGAGTGGGAGAGGAAAATATGTACTTTGAAAACAATTTTGTTACTTTTGGAACCGGCAATCCAGAGAATGCAGTGGAAAGGGTGGGCAACATTTGGTTGGGACTTTGGAAGCATTGAGGGGGATAGGAATAAGGAATCAGGTGGTGAGGGAGAAATGGAGGATTCAGTGTGGTTGATGATGGAGAATCACTGGGATATATAGAGTATGACCAGGCTTGAGCATGTTAATCATTAAGTGAAAAACTCCTCTAACAAGAGGAGTTAAATAGGGAGCAAGCTTTAAACCTTATTGCTCACTGAGAGCAATAAAGACACCTACCTGCTGTAAGATAGACATTATTTGAAAGACTTGCTGGTGGAAATCCGGGTATCATTTGAAAAGTCCACTGGTGGGACACCCCCCCCAACAAAAAAACCCACCTGTTTGCCTGATAAGCCTGAAAGTGAATAAAATGCCTAGGCTCTGACAGCACCTTGCTGTTCTTCAGTTCTTCATCTGGAGATGGCCCAAAGATGACTGCATGAGAAGAAGACTCCTTGTGACATGGTAGGAGTAAGCATTCCCCTCTTCTTCATGTATGTACCACCCTTTCTTTCCCTCCTTCTGGGATCACTGTTTTGTGCCTGGACTGCCCAGTTGTCCTTATCCCTGTAATTCCCCTTGTAAGGCTAATAAACAGATGTGATGATCAACATTCCAGGTGTCTCTCCTTTCTTGTGGAATCCAAACCCACTGGCTAGCTTAGCCAACTCAGGAGGCTGGAGATCAGGCAGGCAACATACCCAGCATGAAATGGAAGGGGCACAGTCAGATGGGAGGTCTCGATTTTCCTCTCCTGTTCCCTCTGAAGGCTATAGGTCTCAGGCAGTGGATGGCATAGCAGGAGATGAAAGTCAAATACTCACACTCCCCACCAGTCGTCCTGTGCACAGTCAGATGGAATGTCACACCTTACCTTCTCCTCTTTATTCCAGAGTTCTAGAGAGTAGGCTGATTGCAAAAGCAGCTACTAGCACTTCAGCACCAGCACGAGGTCCCTTGGAGGATTCAGAGGCAACAGGTGAAATCTTTAGCAGTAATGGGTCGTAGGGTACTAGCCTAGTCACTTACGTTGTTGTTAAGTTGGAGACTAGCGTATACTTACTATAAATGTTAATTGTACTATATTTTGTGAGAAAGTTGGTTTTGCAGGGACAAATTAAGTATATTTGTTTTGTACCAGATGATTAAAATACATAATGTAACCCCCTATTTTTTGGCTTTTTATCCTTCTCTAACTGAAAGCATCCTTGAGAGTCCACAATGACTTCTAAATGCCATTTTTTTCTGAGTTCTCATTCGACTAACTTCTCTGTAATAATTTGATAGAAGGATGGAAATAAGCATTTGTTAAGCACCTACTGTGTCAGGCACTGTGCAAAGAGCTTTGGAAATACCTTGTTTGATCCTCATGACAATCCTATGAAATAGGTGTATTATTATCATCCCTGTTTTTCATTTGAGGTAACTGAGGCAGACAGGTTAAGTGGCTTGTCCAGGGTTGCACAACCAGTAAGTATATGAGGCTGCATTTGAACTCGCGTCTTCTTGACTCCAGGCCCAACATTCTAATGGTATCATCAATCTTTTAGACTCAAAAACCTCAGGCCTAGAGACCATCCAGTCTAGTTCTCACGTTTTATAAAGGAGGAAGTTAGTCTCTGAGAGGTAAAAGGATTTATCCCATGTCACACAACTAATTAATGACACATCTGAAACTAGAAACATTGCTTGTTCCATGTGTCAGTTCCTGAATTTTAAGGCTGATGTCAGCCATGCTGGGATGGTTGTTGGGTGGTGATGAGATGAAGGCCTCCAGGAAAGAGAAAATCTCTGTTATGTTATTGGGAAACCTGAATGCTACCAGGGAAGACCTAGAATATATGGCATAATAAAATGCTTTATAAATATCTCATCCTCACCCCTGGAAGCAGTGTGCTATTATTAGTTCTAGCTTACAGTTGAGGAAACTGGGGTAGGCAAAGATCGAGTGACTTACCCAGCATCACATAGTAAATGTCTAAGTTCAGATTTTAATTCAGGTCTTCCTGAACTCAGGTCCAGCGCTCTTAACCACTGTGCCACCTAGGAACACATTTTCTAGAGATACCAGTCTCAATAAGGTATATGAGGACTTAGCCTCTGCCAGTGAGAAGCTGAGCTTGTATTAACAGGTCTTGGACTTTTAAGACTAAAAAAGGTTCTTTTCTGCCCCTCACCCCCAAACCCCCAAGCCTTAGATGGCCTTCGTAATAAAAAGTCCTCATTCCTATCTCAACTATTGGTCAAAGCATCTTGGAGATCTTGGAGTTGTTTGTTTCAGAACCTAGCTTTTAGTCTGCCTGCCTAGTTAAACTTACCCAATTCATGATTCTTACCTGTGACCCATATTCTTTCCGTACAGTGACTACATCAGCTTTAAAATGCTTTTTGGTGGGGGTGGAGCCAAGATGGCAAGAGTAAAAGCAGTGACTTAATTGCGCTGTCCCCCAAACCCCTCCAAATACCTGTAAAAAATGACTCTAAACAAATTCTAGAGCAGCAAAACCCACAAAAAGACGGAGTGAAACAAATTTTTAGCCCAAGACAACCTGGATGGTTAATGGGAAAGGTCTGTTGTGCTGGGCTGGGAAAGGAGCGCACAGGCAGACATCGGGCTTCAGGGAACCTGGAGCAGGCCTGAAGGGACTGAATCAAGGGGAGCTGTGGTGGTTTCCAGACATCTCAACCCACAAATGCCAAAGACAACTTAGAAGGTCAGTAGGAAAGGTCTGTTGGACCTCGGTGAGAGAGGAGCATGATTCAGCTCCAGTCCCGGCACAGCCCTGGGGTGGCAGCTGTTTTCAGAGCTCTCGGCCCACAGATGGAGGAGAGATTGAGTGACTGATCAGAGGGGGATTGCAGGGATCTCTTTGCTGGAGTTGCAGTTCTGGTTGGTGATCCTGGGGCAAGGAGGAGCGCTGGTGTGGTGGAGCTTGTGGCGGCAGTAGAGAGGGAATCCTCCTCACAGCTCCAAGACAGAAAAGAGTGCTTGTGGTCACTCATAGACCAGAGCACAGGCCAGCAAAGGACTGGACACCTCACCTTTGATCATACCACCTTGGAAGAACTGAAGATTTACAGGTCCCTAGAAGTATCTCTAAAAACAGCTGCACAAAACCCCCAAAGCTTAGGACAGTACATTCTCCACACTGGAAGGAGACCCCTACCTTAACAGAGAGTAATTGACTGGGAACATGAACAAACAGCACAAAAAAAGTCAGACCATAGAGTCTTACTTTGGTGACAAAGAAGAGTGAGACATACAACCAGAAGAAGACAAAGTCAAGGCTCCTACATCCAAAGCCTCTAAGAAAAATATGAATCAGTTCCAGGCCATGGAAGAGCTCAAAAAGGATTTTGAGAAGCAAATAAGAGAAATAGAGGAAAAACTGGGAAGAGAAATCAGAGTGATGCAAGAAAATCATGAAAAACAAGTTAACAGGTTGCTAAAGGAGACCCAAAAAAAAAATACTGAAGAAAATAACACCTTAAAAATAGCCTAACCTAAATGGCAAAAGACATCCAAAAAGCCAATAAGGAGAAGAATAAAAGCAGAATTGGCCAAATGGAAAAGGAAGTCCAAAAGCTCATTGAAGAAAAGACTTCCTTAAAAATTAGAATGGAGCAAATGGAAGCTAATGACTTTATGAGAAATCAAGAAATTATAAAACAAAAACAAAAGAATGAAAAAATAGAAGACAATGTGAAATATCTCATTGGAAAAACAACTGACCTGAAAAATAGGTCCAGGAGAGATAATTTAAAAATTATTGGACTACCTGAAAGCCATGATCAAAAAAAGAGCCTAGACATCATCTTTCAAGAAATTATCAAGGAAAACTGCTCTGATATTCTAGAACCAGAGGGTAAAATAGAAATGGAAACAATCCACCAATCACCTCCTGAAAGAGATTCCCAAGGGAAAACTCCTAGGAATATTGTAGTCAAATTCCAGAGTTCCCAGGTCAAGGAGAAAATACTACAAGCATCCAGAAAGAAACAATGCAAGTATAGTGGAAACACAGTTAGAATAACACAAGATTTAGCAGCTTCTACGTTAAGGGACCAGAGGGCTTAGAATATGATATTCTGCAAGTCAAAGGAGCTAGGATTAAAACCAAGAATTACCTACCCAGCAAAACTGAGTATAAACCTTCAAGGGGAAAAATAGACATTCAGTGAAATAGAAGCATTCTTGATGAAAAGATCAGAGCTGAATAGAAAATTTGACTTTCAAATACAAAATTCAAGAGAAGCATAAAAAGGTAAACATGAAAGAGAAATTATAAGGGACTTATTAAAGTCGAACTGTTTATATTCCTACATGAGAAGATGATATTTGTAACTCATGAGACCTTTCTCAGTATTATATATATGGCTGGCACAGGGTGAGTTGAGGATGAAGGTATGATATCTAAAAAATAAAATTAAGGGGTGAGAGAGGATTATACTGGGAGAAGGAGAAAGGGAGAGGTAGAATGGGGTAAATTATCTCACATAAAACAGACAAGAAAAAGTTTTTACAGTGGAGGGGAAGTGGGGGAAGATGAGAGGGAATGAGTGAATCTTACTGTCATCAGATTTGGCTGAAGGAGGGAATAACATACATACTCAATTGGGTATGGAAATCTGTCTTACCCTACAGGAAAATGAGGGGGGGAAGGGGATAAGAGGGGGGATGATAGAAGGGAGGGCAGATTGGGGCAGGGGGTAATCAGAAGCAAACACTTTTAAAGAGGGGCAGGGTTAAAGGAGAGAATAGAATAAACGGGGTGGGATAGGGTGAAGGGAAATATAGTTTGTTTTTCACAACATGACTATTATGGAAGTGTTTTGCATGACTACATATGAACAAACTATATCAAGTTGCATGCTGTCTCAATGAGGATGGGTGGGGAGGGAGGGAGAGAATTTGGAACCCAAAGTTTTCAAAATGAACGTTAAAAATTGTTTTTACATGCAACTGGGAAATAAGGTATATAGATAATGGGGTATAGAAATCTATCCTGCCCTGCAGGAAAATAGAAGGGGAAGGGGATAAGATGGGGTGGGGGGGTAATATAAAGGAGGGCAGATTAGGGGAAGGGGTATTCAGAATATATGCTGTCTTGGCCTTGGGGGAGGGGAGAGATGGGGGAAATTTGAAACTCAAAATCTTGTGGAAGTGAGTGTTGAAAACTAAAAATAAATTTTAAAAAACAAATAAATACAAAAAAACCACACCAAGGAATGTTAAAACAATCCAGAATTTCTCAAACTGTGATCATTTGCACTGACTGAATAAATCCATGAAAAAGCATGTATTAAGAGCCTGTTATGTGTGAAGCATGATTTGCTGAGGATGGAGGTACTTTGGGAGCATTACAGCACCAGCAACATGTTTTCCCATTAAGTTTTTTTCTTTTTTTTTTCTTTTTTCTTTTTCTTTCTTTCTTTCTTTCTTTCTTTCTTTTTTTTTTTTTGATGAGGCAATCAGGGTTAAGTGACTTGCCTAGGGTCACACAGCCAGTAAGTGTCATGTGTCTGTGAGGCCGCATTTGAACTCAGGTCCTCCTGACTCCAAGGCTGGAGCTCTATCTACTGCGCCACCTAGCTGCACCCCCCCATTAAGTTTTAAAAATAAATTTGTCTTGATAAAAATAAAAGATAAAATAAAATACTTTATAGTATGATAGAAAGTATTGGGTGTGAAGCCAGGAAAAACTTAGTTACAAATTCCACCAATGGACAACTTTTTTAACATCATTGAGCCTCAATTTCCTCATCTATAAAATTTGGATAATACTATCCTTACTGCTCACTTAGCATTTTATGAGGATCAAATGAGATAATGATATAATGTGCTCTTTAAACCTGAAATCTTACGTAAATGTCAGCTGTTGTTTCATCAAATTATAAACTTCTTGAGGTCACAGACTATATCTTAAATGTCATTAGATACTTGCCATGTATATAAATATTTAATGGATAAATGAATATGGTGTTTAGATCACTGAAAGCAAGCTAGACAGTACTATTTTGTTAGCATGGATGTTTTATTCTTTAATAGTTTTATTAATATTTTTTGTTTTCACATTCCAGCCACTTCTGGATGTAATCCCCTTGCTTTCATTACCTTCCTCCCCTTCTAGATTGCTTCTCTTGTGAGTAGGAAAAAAAAGAATTAAGCAAAACTCGCCAGTCCCATCTGATACTCTGTGGAATGTTACCTAACCTTGCTCCCACCTTTACAGTGACAGCAAAGAGGAGTCCTACTTCATTTTCCACTATCTTACCTCCCATTCATTTCTCAATTTTAATAAGGGTCTTGCCAAACTGGACTGTGTGCAGAGGAGGACGACTGGGATATTGAAGGGCCTCGACGTCACGTCCTTTAGAAGAACCATTTGTCTCGGCTGAAAAAGGGAAGACCACAGTTGGGGCTCAGTGTTCTTTGTTCCTTTAGACCACACTGGAGCCAATGGATAGAAGTTACAAAGAAACAAATTTCAGCTTTACATATGGAGGGACTTCTTGATGAATAGAGCTGTGTCCCAAAGGACTGTGATCTCCCCTTCACTGACCATTTTAAAGCCATAATTGGAGGGTCGTCTGTGAGGGATGATTTAAAAGCAATATTCCCCTGGGAGTGTGCTCTCTGAAGTCCATTCTCATCCTTAAATAGATGATCATGTCACAGCATTACAGCACCTCAGAGTGGGCCGAAACTTAAGAGGTCATCAAGTTCAGCCCCGCTCTTTACCTCACAAGGAGTCATCCAGCCTCTGCTTCATAGCCTGAAGGGAGCAAGAATTCCCAACTTCCTGGTATAGCCCATTCTAGTTTTGGACACCTCAAATTGTTAGAAAGGTTTTCCTCCGCTCAAACCTAAATCTGCTTTTCTGTAACTTCTACCCATTTCTCCAAGGTTCACCAAAGTCGAAGCCAAAAAGAATAACGCTGTTCCACTTCCAACTGACAGTCCTCCAAAGACTTGAAGAAAACTGTCAGGCGTACCCTGAGTCTTCTCTTCTCAAGGCTAAACATCCCTACCTCCTTTGATATCCTCACATGAGATAACATAAAGCACTTTGCAAACCAGAAAGCACTGTATCAATGTTAGCTAGTTATCGTGATAGCTATTATATGTCTTGAAGTTTAAGCCCTTTACCTCTCTGGTTGCACTTTGAACATATTTAAAGGATGAGGGGAAAAAGAAAACTGACTACATGTATGTACCCATCAGGTACTGCAGGGCCAAGGGCTAGGTCCAAGGGAGGAAAAAGGGCTGTTGAGTTGCCCAATTTTCTGAGCAATACAGTTTGATACTGATCAGCTGGAGCCCAGACAGAAGAAGGTGACCAAGATGACAAAGAGACTCGAATGAAGAATTGGGAAATACAGCCTGGAAAAAAAAAAACTCAAAAAGAGACTTAATATCAGTCTTCATGTCTGTGAAAGGCTTTCACATGGATGACCTATTTTGCCTTTGGTAGCAGAACCAGGAGTAATGGGTAGAAATTGTAACAAGGAAAATTTAGGTATGATGTCAAGAAAAACAACCTACCAATCATCACTGTTAAGGGGAATAAGGTGCCTTCATAGGTAGGGGTCTAGAAGACGTAGATGATGAACAAAGCGTGTTACATGGTAGCTCTTTTTCAGGCATGGGTTCTACTAGCTGGCCACTAAAGCCCCTTCCCCTGATGTTCTCTGTCATTAAAGTCTGTTCCCTTCCTGGTCATTGCAGGGCAGGGCACAGTGGGAATCCCAATTCTCCTTTTCCCAGCAGTGTGCCTTTGTTAATGCAGCCTAAGATTGTTAACTTTTGGGCTGCCATCTTACCCATTTGACAAATACTGACTTTCAGTTCACAGCCTCTAGATCCTTTTTTTCATAAGAAGAGTTGTCTAGCTCCACCTCTGTTGTCCTGTACCTTTACATTTGATATTTTTTATTCTAAGTTATTCCTATTAAGTATTATATTATTTGCTAGCCCTATAGCAACCTTTTTATATCCTTATTCTGTCATCTAGTATGTTAGCTTTCTCTTGCAGTTCATCCAAACAAATAGGTTATGTTTGCTATGTAATCTTTAAATTGGATCATTTGTGGCTAAAGAAAATAGAATACCAGTATTCTTTCTGGCCAAGGTTTTTCTTTTTTCTTAGATCTTTTTTCCTCTGAATTTTTGATAATTGATGTTTACTTAGTCCTGTGCTTAAATAAATGTGGTTTTTTGCACGTATATACATCTGTTACATACTGTCAGTTGTAATAGTTTAATCTGTAAATGTGGGAATTAACATTTTAAAAATACTGGCCAGAAAAATTCAAGGGCAGAAAAAGAATTTTGATCTACATGGGGATTGTCCTTTGATTTCATAATGTATAAGTTAATATATTCATGCCTTTGCATAGCATAGAGTTCTCCATAAATTCTCCATAGAAAATCCACCCCATGTCCTAAAGTCTTTCCTCTTGCTCCCATAATATTTCAGGGGTAATAATTTAACAGTTGTCATTTCTCACTAACTAATTAACTAATATTGTTTGATTTGATCATACTCAATTACATTTTATGACATTTACAAATTACAATAGTGTTTTTTTAACTTTAGTGCTTTACATATATAAATATAACAATAGTGATTATTATATAATGAGATTGTACGTATGGTTATTGTGAAATATTTGGGAATTTGAACTACTAGAATTTTCCCTCATTATATTTTACACAAAGAAAAATTTTAGTGAAACACTATTTCAGTCTTTCAAGTATATATGTGAAATATAAGAAAATTTATTATTCCTGTATATGTGCTAATGGCACTTTTATTTTTCAGTGTAAAACCAATAGAAATGAATGTTATGATGCATTTTATATATGGAGGGACACTGGGCTTTCCAAATAAAGCTAATGCAGGGTATGTATTTACCTTTTTAGATTTTTAATTCTTTGCGTATATTGATTCTTTGTTTCTATCTTAATGAATTATGTATTATAGGACTAATGAAACAAACATCAATTTAAGTATTTTTGTTTTATAAACATCACTTTTACTGTTTTTAAAAAATATATTAAAAGTATGCTTTTTAAAAGATCTAGAAATAATGCTTTTGCTTGTTTGTTTAGAAGAAATGATGGTCTAATTGTTGTATGGATTAATCTTTAGCAAAGTTTTCGTATCTATAAGAAACTTTATTTTCATGATAGGATAAGTTTCAGTGTCTTTACATAAATGTAATTTTAACTTTATACTAAACTTTTTGTGAATTTTGAACTGAAAGTCAGTATTTGTGTGGAGTATTAGATTCTATCTTTACTAGAACAAAATTAACACAGATTAGACTTATTTGGTAATGTAGGTAGTTAAGCTCATGTCAATAAAGCATTTATTATACTACACAATGCCAACTCAGTGAACTGCCCACCTAATTTATTAAAAAGCTAATAGATTAAAGTTCGACCCTCCCTTAGTCAATTTTTCTGAGAACTTGGTTTTTTGTTTGTATGCTAGCTCCAAAAGAATAAAAATATGAGCATTTATAAGTTTAATTCTCCTAAAATTGTTTTTCCTTTTGATATTATTCTATTACATTTATTAATAGTATTCCATCGAAGAAAATTCTAGGAAGGAGCCGGACTGAATATTGATAGTTTGCTACTGTAAACCTGTATGAAAATTTCTTATTGTTAAAAGTCAACAAACATTAAATGCTCTGCATACAGTAGGCCTTTTATGCAGAGCCCTGTGCTAGATGTCAAGAGAGGCAACAGTTTATGTAAGACCCAGTCCCTTATCTCATGGAGCTTACGTTCTAAAAGAGAAATATGACACAACTAACAGTAATACAGAATAATATAAATGCATGAGTGGAACAAGCAAAGTGGCATGTGAAGTCAGTGGAAGAGAAAGGATATCAGCAATTAGAGACGTTAGGAAAGGCCTCCTGCAGGAGATGCCATTTAATTTGGTCTTTTAAAGATCCTTAAGGGTTCAATAAAGGGAGGGAGGAGGGAGGACAGAGTGAGGGGATTACATTCCATACAGGAAAGAGACACATTAACAAAGGACATTCAAGCATGGGACATATATCACAGATGGCTAGTGTCTAGTTTGGCTGGAATACAGAATTCATGGGGAGGACGCTGCGAAGATTGGATGTTAGCTAGTAGGTAATGGAAGCTCTGGAATTCTTGACAATGGAGGGTGAACTTCAAGTAATAGGTAATACATAGTTTTGAAGGGTTTTCAGCAAAGGAATGAGGGCCATGACTGGACTAAGCTAAATGAAATAGGTTTGAAGGAAGAACTGTAGGACAGAATTTCTGGTTACTCCATGGGAGTGGTGATTAGGACCTCTCCTTCCGGTGGCAGAAGAGAAGAGAACGAATGTGAGAAAGGTAACTGAATGACTAGGGGGAGTATGGGCCGAATAACCAGAAGAGTCAGTTCACACATTTAAAAATTTGATTCTCTCCATTAGATCTTACTAAATGTGAATGCATCTACGGACCTCTCTTGAATCTCCTTGCTGTTCAACAAGCTTCTAGGTCTTCATTTCTCCCTATTATTAGCTATTGTGTGTTCTAAGGTCACAACTCATTTTAATGTTGAAAGGCAGGTTGACATACTGAACTTGGAGTCAGGAAGATTTGAGTTTGAATCCTACCTTAGACACTGAGCCAGCACTGTGACCTGGGCAAGGTCCTTCATGGGTCTTGTATTTCAGTTCGCCTATCTGCAAATATGAAGGATTAGACTCCCTGGCCTCCAAAGTCCTTTCCAACTCCAAATCTGTATATTCTGTGATAAGTCTTCCTACTCTTATGCCTGCCTATCCCCTTAGCATTTGGATTTATTGTTTCATTATATCATCTTTTACTTTTTCCAATGTTGTTTGGCAATTGTTTTCTTTTGTCTCTTCATATTTTGTCTTCTCATTCACAGTGTAAGCTGCAATAGGTCACGGATTTCATCATCTGCATTTTATGTGTACAGTCCATGAAGTACTGGAGTACAGTTGTAATTTAGAGTAAAAGTAATAAAACAATTAGATAATTCTCTACCCACCCTCAAAAAATCATGATAGATTCCCCTGTTCTAAAGTGTTCTCCCTCTCTTTAGTAGGGATGTTGGCTGGGAATTAATTGAGGTTGGGAAGTGGAGTTGTCCAGATTTGTGATTTCATTTGGCAACTTTAAGGATAAGTGATTTGCCCAATGTCACATCTTCAGGATGTGTCTGAGGAAAAACTTGAACTAGGTCTTCCTGACTCTGAAGCTGGCTATGTCTTACTGCCTCTTGTGATTTAATTTAGCATTGTTTGTTTAAAACTGAGGTTCAGTAACAGTAGTGTAGACGAAATGACTTTTCTCTAGACTGGTCACTGTGCCCTGTATGACATGGTTCTCTTAGATACTTCCAAAAAAATAAGCAGGTCAAAATTGCCCATTAACTGATGGTTGCTTATTCAGTGTTTTTTATTGTTATAATTACTGATTATAATTACTAATAAGTAACTAATTCTATGACTTAAATATAGGGCTTTTTCTTTATCTTTACTGTGGTAATTGTTCAAGGAAGCTAATTGTCAGGAATGAGACTTTTATTGATAGGTTAAAATAGAAATGATAATCTAAGAAGTTGGTCCAGATTCAAATTTTTTCCATATAGCAATATGGTTATAGATTGCATTAATCCCTGCAAATATTAATATTTGTCTAAGATAGATTGTAACATGTCTTCTATTAAAGTAAACAGTATTTTGTGGGAGAAGAGCTGTACTTTGAATAAAAAAATCTGTTTTCCCTTTGGTGTTTTAAAAAAGAACAATAGAAACTGACCAGACTAGTATTTCTGGGGTCATTGAAGAGCCTTGCCATCCTCTCTGTTTTCCTAGATGATCTTGGCATTTCTTAGCCTTGTGAGATAGCACTGAGGAGTTAATTTGCAGTTGTAAAAAAATCATTGGCTTCCATGGCAGATTTGACTTATTTAAATTATTTTAAATAAATTTATATATAATTTAATAAACATTAAATTATTTTTTACTGAGAGATCTTCTCCTTTCTTATCCCATTAAGTTCACTGTTCGTTGAATTGTCTTTTACTTCCTTACTTATACAAATATGGGCAAATAACTTGTCCCTGAAAGGCACAAGAGATTTGAGTTGATTTGCCTTCCTTTATTCCATTTGATCGCCACTGATGAAGTAGCAAGTCCTTCATTCAGATGGTACCATCCTTACTGATATCTACAATAAAACATGCATTTTGTTATTTAGAACAAAAAGAAGTGGAAGTAATTTGTACTCTGTTTTCTAAGCAAATTTTGTTTGTGATTACAAAATCTATTTGTCTGATTTTGATCATTACTCTTTTTGCTTTAGTCAGATACTGAACCTGGCAGATATGTATGGATTAGAAGGGTTGAAAGAAGTAACACTTTATATTCTTAAAAGAGATTACTGTAATTTCTTCCAAAAGGTATGTACTGTATCTCTGAAACCTTGTATCCAGTGTATAGACCTAAAATACCCAGAGGATTTTGAATTCCAAGAGAAAATAATGTTCAGCTCTTTATAATACTAAGAGCATGCTGCTCGTAGAAAAAGGTGATCCCAGCTGAGAAATCAATCAGTCTTAAGTATTTAGCAAGCATTAAGTTAGACCATCATAAAGCAAAGTACCTGGATCACAGTATCTCAGAGCCTTCCAGAAATGCCTTCACTAGGCTATGATTTAATGTTAAACTCTTTGTCTTTATAGAAGACTGATAAGAAATCTGTCAGTATATCTTCATTTTGGTTGGGAATTTTAATTATGCACTAATTTATTTGTCTAAGGATCCATGCAATACAATAAATTATTCCCTTGCATTTAGTTTTGGGAAAAAATTTATTTTTACAAATAAAGCATACAAATGTATGCTTTCTATTTGTCAGAAAACAAACCTCTATAACAAATTGTTTGCCTTTTTGCATTAGTAAAATTTTAGAGAAATTTTAGAGGGAAATTCACTGTTCAAGTGATATAATATTCTCACTCCAAGTGCCTGAAAGTATCTACATATTCCTTTAGACTGCCTCTGTTATGTTTTTATGTATCTTACCATCCACTGTGCTTTATTCTACCTGCCTTAACTCATTTTAAAAGTAGACAGTATATATATCAAATTGCTTACCATTTTTAGGGAGAGGAGGGAGGGAGGGAGAACATTTGGAACTCAAAATTTTTAAAAAGTGAATGTTATAATGTTAAAAAAAATGTAATTAGAAAAAATAAAATATCATTTAAATGGAAAATTTTTTTAAATGATTGTTAAAAAATTTTACATGTAATTAAAAAAATAAAATATTTGAAGAAATAAAGGAATGTGATTCAGAAGGGAAAAAAGTATATAGGATACAATCATTAAATATATGAACTTGTAAATAATTTCAAGTAGATGGATATTTTAGTTATCTAGGATATATAATCGCCATTTCCAATCATTTCCAGGAATGTTGATTATCCATTTTGTGGTTTTCTTCTTTTTCACAAAAAACTAAGATTCACTTGTTGGTTTCCTGAGTGGAGGGAGGAAAGTATGTATCTGATTTGAAGGATTCATGTAACCACAGCATGACCCAACATCATAAAGAAACTTGTACTTGAAGGGGTTGCAAATAGAATTAAAATTTCATTTGAGTCACAATCATTTAAAATAGGACTTTTTTTTTTGGTCTTTTCCTTGAGGCATCTCATTTTTTTTTCCTACAAAAAATGAACAAACCATCACTGTTAAGGGGAAGTGTATTCCTTGCTTGTCCTTTTCTCTTTTGCCCACCACTCAATATGGGGATTGCTATATTCAGGACTATAAAAATATGCAAAAAACAAAAAACAAAATGTAGCTTCCAGGAAGGATTGGTAGGCAGGAAGATCCAGTCAGGGCCAATGTCAAAGCATCAGCAAGGAAGTTAGACTGGAGAGAGTGAGCAAATCTCCTACCCAGTAATCAGTACAGAGCCGTATTCACCACGTCCCCAGACCTGCTGAGGACAAGAGACTCCCCCTCCTCTAGTTACTGTTAGTCCTGGGGCTTGGGCTATGGTCAGTGAAAAATTCTACTGCTCTCTGACCAGCCAGGGCCCAAACAATAGGCCTCTTATTGCCAGATCCAGTCAGCTTAGGACCAAAGATGAAGGTGGCAATGATGATGGTGGTCACTCAACTATTACCGACCCATGGATAGCAAACCCTTTCCTTTCCTAATGCCTGTGATTAGGAATCAAAGAATTTGTCAAAGACTGACTAGATGAAAACTCCCTTCCCCTTTTATCACTCCTATAACCCTTATCCCCCTATTCACCCTATCTATACTCCTCTGTGTCCTTATTCTATTCTGCCTCCCCTTGCATTGTGACCTCTGAGACCCCTTATCTGTTGTTAATAAATTGTTCTTCATATTAGACTTCGTTCTCTCAAACACCTTCCATCTCCTTGAAATCACAGAAACCTGGTTGCTCACGAAAGACATCCGTCATTCTTTGCTCTCTCAATACTGACTTCTCTGATTCCCTCCCTCCCTCATCCCCCACCTTCTCTGTAGGTTGAGTGGTGTAGCAGGGACCTAACAGCAGAAGACAAAAGGCACCAACAAGGAATACTTTTGAAGATTAACTTTCTAAAAATGTACATTTTTTTCTTTCCACTTTTAAGTCTATTTTCTTCAAAACAAGAAAGTGATAGGCGCCCCCAAAAGTAGATTATATTATAGTACTATAGTAATCATACATATAATAATCTTTGTGGAAATAGAGAAGAGAATGGGAAGAAGAATGCTAATGATGGATCTGGGATGGTCATATGTAGCAATGGATCCTTTATAAGTTGGGTATTTGTTCAATGATTACTGCCTATATAATGGTTTTCATCTGTGTGTATGTTTATATGTTTGTGTTAAACTAACTAGGGTACAGGGTGTCTTGAGTTACTTCCAAGCTTGTCTTATACTTAAAACAGATTAACTTTAATTCAGTTTTTTTGTTTGTTTGTTTTTGTTTTCTTTGCTAAGCAGTGGGGTTAAGTGACTTGCTCAGGGTCACACAGTTAGGAAGTGTCAAATGTCTGAGGCCAGATTTGAACTCAGGTCCTCCTGACTCCAGGGCCGGTGCTCTATCCACTGTACCACCTACATGCCCCAATTCAGTTTTATTTTGTTTTAAGAGAGGCGGTGTGGTATAGATAGAGAGCCAGAAGGAAAACATGGGTTCCAGTTGTGTTTTGACATATTCTAGCTATGTGTTGTTGACTAGTCCCTCAATCTTTCAGGGTCCCAGGCAACTCTCTCCACCCTACATGCAGAGGAGGCACCCTTTCTTATTAGGAATTTTCTATATTGAGGAAACACAAGGCTAGTCCTGAAAGTCATGTTGCATTCTTAGCAGAGGGAATTATCGTAAAACCAAACTTATGGCACTTTCAAAAACGAGTCAGAAATTGTTGGCCATGTTAGAAGAGCTCTCACAGTAGGCTATGCTCAGAGTATCTGAAGTTGAGTTTTCTCTTTTTGGCAAGCAGCAGTACTTCAGATGTACATTGTGAACTATTAGATATTTACATTTGATAAGTGCTATGCCTTATTAAATATATGATTACAAATATATAATAAGCATAAAGCAAAGTAACTTCTGTGTAACTCATTTGGACAAAGGTAGCACCAGGAAGTGTATTTTAAAAAAGAAGTATTTCATTAGGAGTGACCTGACTTAAATATTGTGTTCTAAGTATTGAGGATATTTCAGAATATTATTGCAAAGCTGACCTTTAGATTCCATGATTTTATTTATCTTTTAATCATGCCTGAATTTCTCTGCTTCCGGTTGATAATGTTATTTCACTTATTCTATTTTGATTCTTTATCTCATTTTGTTTTAGGTCAGTGCAGAAACTTCCATGGCATATATATACATATGTATGTATGTATATGTATATATGTATGTGTGTGTGTGTATATATATATATATATATATATATAAGTTAGTAAGTACATCTAATACTTTAAAAAGGGACAGGAATAGGGTCTGAGCCTGTGATTTAATTTGTATAGAGAGCTCTCAGACAAAGAAAATGCTGTAAGAAACAGATTAAACAGTTTGGCTTTCTTGCATGATGATCATAAACACATTAGTTTAGAGGTACCTTAAAGTACCGTAGAAATCTACTTGTCTGATTCCTTCATTTTAAAAACGAATAAGTTGAGACCCAGAAAGGGGTGTACCTTGTCCACATTTAGAAGTGAGGAATGGCAGACCAGATCTTCTGCTTCCCAGGCCAGTGCCCTTTCCGTTCATCATGACTTTAGAGGTGACAGGGTTAAATGTGTATAGAGGAAATGATGACAAGAAGCCAAGGCAAGGAAACTATAATCAAAATGTTGGACATTCTGGAATCTAAATGAGTCAGATGCTCCTCTCTGCAAAACCCAAGGCTTTGTCTAATTTATTTGTCTTGATTTAAAAGACTGTTTGAGGGCACTTATTCACATAAATTTATCGATGTATAAATGGTGCTGAGTCATTTTGTAAAAATGTGTTTTTTAATTCTTAATGTAATAAAGGCATGTTCCTCTTTCAGTTGGTAAAGAACAATGCTTTGTTTTGTTGTTGTTGTTGTAGCCAGCCCCCGGGAGATTGGAGGCTATACTAGAATGTCTGATTATTGCTCATTCTGTGGGAGTGGAAAGTCTTTATGATGATTGTATGAAGTAAGTGATCTGAAGTACTGTTTATCCTTTCACTTTGGCAGTCCTATTTTTATAACTTTCCTATTTTGATAGCACTTTCAGATCTGTCTATTATTTTTTCTAGACATAAGCTTTAGAACTGCAATGGCCACAAGTTAGGATAATTGAGCTAATTTCCCAGTTTAGTTCTCGCTTTGAAGGTAGACAGGATTAATTATATGCATATTTATTAAATGTAGTTTATTGTGTAGAGTTCTGTTTACATTGGCTTAACTCAATGTTAGGCTGAAAACTACTTTTCTACAAAAGATGTAATGTAATCCTACCATGAAATGAATTAAGAATGTTACCATAAGTTCTAACCATAATTTCATCTAGTTATGATGTAATCATTTGTACTTTATATCATTTAAAGGTGGTAGGACATTATTTTAATTCTTCTCAATTTGAATTTCTAATAGGTGGATTGTAAAGCATTTTGCGAGGTGTTGGTCAGAGAGGAGCTTTGCAAATATACCTCCTGAGATCCAGAAAAATTGCCTTACTATGCTGATTCAGTCTTTAGTAAGTATACCCTGAATGATTTTTTAAAAATTTATTATTGAGATTATTCAGTTTTTTAGAGATAGTACTAAGTCATTTAATCTTTTAAATATGTTAATTAAGGCAGTTTTTTAACAAAAGAAAGACTTTGCTGTTAATATTATCTGCTAAAATAATGTTTATATTTTTGTCATATTAGTATATTTTTGATACTTTAGAGAGTGGTCAAAAATATGTCAAGTGGTCCTTAAGTTAATTTTTAGTCACTAAATTTATATGTTGTATTATATGCAGAACTGGAGAGAATTCTGATTTTTATGGAAATATAGATTCAAAAAAGAAATAGCCTATGAATTACCTTTAAAAAAAATTAAGCTTTTTACAAAAAAAAGCTTAGAACATTAAATATATATATAATACAGTACCACAGATGTTCTTGATGGGAAAACCACAAGTACATATTTATAATTATTTTACAGGGTTGGTGACCATTACTAAAGAAATTTCTTTTTGGAATGTTAACTGATTTACTAGAAGGTTGTTTTTGAGAAAGAAAGATGTAGAGTTGCAGTTAATGTACTGTGAATCATAGATACTCTGGTCTTGATTTTTTTTCCCTGAACATAATTGGAAAAAGAAAAGAATAAATTTTATTATTTCTTGCATGTTAGCACGGTTATCCCGCAAGGTCCATCTCTCCTTTCCCCTACTCCATGTATTCTGCCATGGTCTAATTAGCTTCTATGGATTCAGTTACCATCACTGTGGAATGACTTTCAGATCTGTTTATACATCACTGATCTCTCATCTCTAATGATATCCTATATTGCTAACTGCTTTCTGGACAGCTCTACCTAGATGTCCCCTTGTCATTTCAAACTCATTATGTCTAAAACAGAGCTCATTTTTTGCCATACCCATACCCCCCAACCTTTCCCTTCTCCCTTTCTCATTCCTGTTAAGGTCACCAGATCAGCCGCCCGGGTATGCAGCCTCTCAGAGTCACTCTAGGCTCTTTCCTCTTCCTCACCCCCTAAGATCCAGTCAGTTACAAGCTACCTTTTTCTGTCAATTCTGTCTGCACTTTGTCTTTTAAATCATCTCCCTTTACTTTCTATTCTCTCTAGTGCCCAGCTAGTCCCCTATTATGTCCACATTGCCTCAGTAGCCTCCTGATTGGTCTTCCTGCTTCTAGTCTTTCCTTCCCCGATTCTTTCTCCACATAACTACTAATATTATCTTCCATGGGTCTGAGATAAGTAAAGTGCTTTGTAAACCTTAAAATGCTGTGTAATTATTAGTTATCATTGTAATTATTGTTATATCACTTGTGATTAGAGGCAGCATGTCATAGTGGTGAGAGCTGGCTACAGTACCCATAAGATGTGGCTTCAAATCCTGTCTCTGAAAAACCTTGGCTGTGTGATCCTGGGCAAGACACTGAACCCCTCAAGGTGCTTGTCAGTGGTCTAAATCTGTAAACTGCAAAGAAGGTGCCAACCTGCACTCCTAGAAGTTTGTCACCTCTCTGATAGCAGTGAAATTTCAGCCCCCAGCACTATTCTGCCATTTCCCTTCTCAGAAATCTTCTAAGATAAAATACAAACTTCTCAGCTTGGCATTGAGAACCGTTAACAGTTTGGCACCCAGTCTATCCATCTAGCCAATGACATTTTGTATTCCTTCCTTTCCTGCATTCGTTTCAGGAAAAAAAAAAATAAAACTAGCCTCCTTGTTGTTCCCTCAAACTGACTTTTCATTTCCTTTTGCATGCCTCTGCACAGTCTGTGACCATCAAGGCTCAGAGCAGATGCCATCTCGTTTTCAAATCCTTACCAGATCACTTCTCCTCCTTCTGAATTTACTTTGTATTTATTTATCCATAAACGTGTTGTATTGTCCCAGGAGGACTGAAGGTCTTTGAAGGGAGGGATTGATTTGTTTTCATCTTTATGTCCCCAGTGTCCAGCCCAGAGTAGCAACTTAATAAATGCTGAATCTTTTCAGTGCCTCTCTTTTCCTCATCCCTGTCCTGACCTCTCTCATCTGAACTTCTCCTGCATTGTGTTTAGTCCTTTTTTGATGACTTCATGTCAAATAGAACTTCTAGCTAAGTTGTAAACTTTGTGAGTCTTATATCATACTGACCTCAATAGAAAATGGCCTCAGATGTCCCAGGGATCTATCTTTGGCATGAAGTTGTTTTGTATTTTCATCAATGACTTGGATAAAGGACTAAATGACATAGTTATAAAACTTGGAGAGGATGTAAAGCTGAGAGAGATAACTAACAAACACAGTGGATGACGGAGACAGTATACAGAAAAGATCTCTAGAATATTGTACTGAATTGAATAAGATCAAACTTAACAGGGATCCATCTTACACTTAAAGTAAAAGAAAAGCACCCAAAGGTATAGCACAGGTGAGGCATGGCTAGTTAGATTTGCATTGAGGTCTAGTATCCAGGGAATTATTTATTCAGTTTGGGCACCACTACTTAGGAAGGATATTTATGAGCTGAAAGGCATCCAGGGGAGGGTAGACAGGATGGTAAAGAACCTTGAGATCATGCTATATTAAGATCGAAGGAACTGGGAGTATTTAATGTGTAAAGACTTAAGAGCAGAGAGATGGGGAGGGAAACACAATAACACTTGACTCTTTGAAGAGTTCTTGTTTCAAAATGGGAACAGACTTGTTCTGTTTGCTCCCAGAGAGCCAGGACTAGGAACCATGGATAAAAGCTACAAAGCTACCCATTTAGGTGTAATGTATGAAAAACTTTAGAGCTGCTCAGAAGTGTAGTGGATTTCTCCAGGAGGTCTTCAAACAAAGGCTGCATGACCAGTTATTGAGCTTCTTGGACATGGAATAGGGTTCTGGACCATGTTGGACCATATAGTCACTGAAATTCTGTGATCTTACTTTTCAAAGAAATGAAATTTGTTTTAAAAAAATTTTTAAACATAGTTTTACATGACGTATACCCTTCACAAAACAAATGGAAGTTGACCTGGGTTCTTGAAGGCTATTCCACCATAGCCCAAGTTCTGGCATGCTCTGTCCTTGGAAAGGCTTTGAGAGGAAGTGAGAGCAACATGGTGGATTAGCAGGAAGCTGTGCAGCAAGCCTCTCCCCCCCCCAAAAACAAAACAAAACAAAACAAAAACGAACTTCTACAATACAGATTGAATCCTAGTGGGGAAATCTAAGAAAAAGTCACAGTGACTCCTTTTTCTAGCCCAGGTCGGCGTAGAGAGGTGAGATAGGTCTACAGGCACTGAGGATGGGATCTGGCGAAGAATAGCCACATGGAGCGCCTTGGCACCCAGGAGCAGGCTGTGCCCTTGGATAAACGAGGTCCCAGACTTATACCGGGGTGCCATATGATAGGAATGGGCGCCACTTGGAAGCTTTGTCATCCATTGTTCATTTCTTCTTCTCAAAACCAGGGCAGATGGAAGAGGGGACCTGTGTACAGGGGTGTCATTTCAGGGTAGGAGTGATTAATAGGCCCTGAGTAAGGTAGTAAAAGAGGAGCAGTTGCGTGGCTCAGACTTTGAAAGCAGAAGGAAACCTCACTTCCACCTGTTAGCCTGATTTGAAGCTTGCAGAGTAATAAACCAAGGCAAAAATCCCAGACTCAAGTGGATTCTGTAGTTCTGTCCCTCTGAACCAGTAGATCTTCCTGATGATGTATCAGTCCAGCAACAATCTTCTTTTGTTCAGGCTCAAACCCAGATCAGGATCTAGCTAAGCTCAGAACAGTGGAACAGCAATAAGACTTTGCCCTCGATTAGACCACTTTGAGAATAGTAGAAGCTTGCAGGTCCCCAGCCCGAGTTATCCACAAGGTCCTGGAATAACACAACACTCAGTATACAAGAAAGCATCAATATGACCATCCCAGGCTTTCCCTCCAGAAGTGCACAGAGTTGTCCTCTAACTTCAAGTCTGAAGTCAGAAAGTAGGCGAGAAGACTGAGCAAATTAAAAAAAAATCCCACCATAAAAAGCAGTTATAGTGATAGGGGCAATCAAGACACAAACCCAGAAGAAGAGGATAATTGCAAAGCATCTACAAGGAAAGCCTCAAACAAAACCACAACTTAGGTACAGATTAACTAGAATTCCTGGGAGAGATGAAGCACTAGTTTTAAAAAGAGTTTAAAGAGTTTTTATAAATGAAATGAGAGTGTTAGTTTTAAAAAACTGGAAAAGAAATGAGAGCTATGGGAAAAAAAATTAGAAAAGGAATTTATAGCTTGGCACAAGAGGTACAAAACCTTGCCTAAGTACCAACAAACTTCCTGAAAATTAGGATGGACCAAATTGAAGATAGTGACTCAGTGATACAACAGTAAATATCAAAACAGTCAAAAAGCTGAAAAAAAAATAGAAGAAAACGTACTATATCACATAGTAAAAACAAATGATCTAGAAAAAAAATTGAGGAGAAAAAAAAATTAAGAATCATTGAACTACCTGAACTCTATAACCAAAAAAAAAAAAAAGGAAAAGGAAAAGAATCTACATGTAATTTCAAGAAATCTTTAAAAAAAACTGCCCAGATTTCTTAGAAGTAGAAGACAAAGTGTGCGTTGGTCAAAGGTGGGGGTGGGGTGACCAAAAGGCAGGGGGAAGATTCTCTGATTACCTCTTGAAAGAAACTTCCAATTGAAAACTCTTAGGAACATTATAGCCAAAATTCAGAGCTTCAAGGTTAAACACACACACATACATATCTTGATCTATATCTATATCTATCTATTAAGCATCCAGAAAGAAGAAATTCAAGTACTGAGGAGCCACCATCAGGATGAACTAACAGCCAACACTTTGAAAGAACACAGAGCCTGGAATATGATATTCTATAGCAGGGGTGGGGGAACCTGCGGCCTCAAGACTATGTGTGGCCCTCTAGGTTCTCAATTATGGCCCTTTGACTGAATCCACATTTCATAGAACAAATCTTTTTAATGAAAGGATTTGTTCTGTAAAACATGAACTCATTCCAGTCAAAAGGCTGCACCAGTGACCTAGAAGGGCACATTATGGCCTCAAGGCCACTGGTTCCCCACCCCTGTTCTAGAAGGCAAAGGCTATAGGCTTAAAACTAAGATTAGCTTACCCAGCAAAACTGAATATAATCCTTCAGGAGAAAAAATGGATCTTTAATGAAATAGAAGACTTTCAGCATTCTTGATTAAAAGATTTGGGTAAAAAAGTTATGGTCTTTGAATCTGATTACTATTGTGCTGATGAAAGTGATGGTTTCAGAGAAACTTGGGAAGGCTTACATGAACTGATGCAGAGTGAAGTGAACAGTGAATATACTTAACCATTTATATGATATATTTTTCCCAAATGAATCTAAGCTCTTTGAGGAAAGGGACTGTATTTTGTCTTATCTTTGTATTCTTACTGCCTAGCAGAATCATGTGTACATAGTAGCTGTTTTAAAATGCATGTTAGATTGGACACATTTTTAAGGACATTGAGGGATAAGTTCTCAAGCTATGTGAAAGAGAAAAGAATATTGAATGATTTTTTTTTAAATCACAAACATCATGCTGCCAAAAAAGAGCCCTTGAAAAGATATCAGTAACTATTGACCCATAGCACCACTTTCTCATTTCTACAAAAATCTTTATGAAAATAATTTACACATATATGAAGCGTATCCTTGTTGCAGTCATTAAGGGAAAAGAGGCAGAGATGTTCACAAGCAGTATCTTACATTAGACCACATCTTTACAAGAATCCAAGGTACTCCATGTTTGTTATTGTTGATCTATAGAAAAACATTTTATTTATTGAGCAAAATGTTGCCTTAAATGCTGTCTTCCTGCAAGATACTTTCATACAGATATACAAGAGAGACAGATTTTTTTTTCATTGATCCTCTGTTAATAACAACCAAAACAGAACAGGACATTTGCTTACATGATAGTTGCTATCATGAAGGACATCCAATCTACTTTGAAAATGGAAGAATTACCTAGAAATGGTGAGGTCTTCCAGATGCTGCTGTTTGTTGATTTTATTTTACTGATTACATTAAACCATAAAAAATTGCAGAGCCTCTAAATGGTGTCTATGTTAATTTCAGCCCAACTATCAATGCAGAAAAAAACAGACAAATGAGTGATCTCTAAGATCTCTTCCAGTTCTAAATCTGTGATCCTAAAAATGCTATCCTGTCATCCAAATTATGTTGGATGGACAATCCGTGGAGCTGGTTTATCAGTTTATGTACTTTGGATCCAAAATCAAATCAGAGAAAGAGAGTGGTCGTGATTGTATTTGGGAAATTGTGTGGTGCTTTAAGTCCAAGATTCTTCTCGGAAGAAAATATCAATTTCATCGTCTCATGTTTTAAAAGCATACTATATGGTTGTGAACTATGGAATACCACAACCTCTGTGAAATTGAAATTATGACTTGCCAAAAGAACAAGCGCAGGCGATGTTCTTACACTAACAATAAAATGAGCATGAGGAGTGAGATAAAAGATGAGATTTAAAAGCGTGACTGGAAAAGGGGGTTGAGCAGTCAGGTAGCAAGACTGAAGACTAACAGATGGACAATACCTCACTGACGCCAGAGGACCTAGAGAAGACCACAGGTGAACCCCCTCTGGAGGATGGACGAGGGGACCTAGATGTGGGTGCGCTGCGAGCTACTCTGCTGTAATCCTTGGAGATGACAGACCCCTTGGAGCACTGAAGAAGTCAATGAGCATGCCGTTCCTGCCTCCCTGTAAGGTTTGCAGGAGGCTCATTTGCTTAGGTGAGAAGCAAGAAACAGATGTTTCTATGGACCCAGGCCTTATGTTTATAAACATAAAAGGAAGCATTGTTCAAAACATACATTTTAAAAACACCTCACATTCATAAGTAAGATTCTTATTTCAACTAATTTTTTTCATTTATCAAACATTTATTTTTTTCTTCCTTTTTCTTCCCTCTACCACTGAAAGAAAGAAATGGAGAAGGAAGAAAATGAAATCGTCATCTCATTTATGCGCAGTCGCACAAAATAAATCCCTACACTAGCCACATCCATAAATGCTTTTCTCATTCTGCATGTCACTCCATCATCTCTCTGTCGTGAGAGGGGCATTATTCTTCCTCTGTCCTCTGAAATCATGGAATTTTGTTGATCGGCGTTAAGTCTTTTAAAATTGTTCATTTTTACAATCTTGATGCTATGATATAAATTGTTTTCCTGGTTCTCCTCACTTCACTCATCATCAGTTCATGCAGATCTTCCTAGGTCTCTCTGAAACTATCTTTTTTCATTTTTTACAGCACAATAGTATTCCATTACATTAATATGCTATTGCTTATTCAGCCTTTCACCAATGGATGGGCACCCCTTAATTTCCAGTTCTTTGCCATTACTAAAGAGTTGCTATAGTATTTTTTGGTACAAATAGGACTATTTCCTCTTTTTTACTTAATTGCTTTGATGTATAAGCCTAGTAGTGGTGTCACTGGTCCAGAGAACATGCAATAGTTTAGTGATTTTGGGAGGGCATAATTTAAAATTCTTATTCATGACTACACCTATCTAGACAATTCCATCAATGTGGCTGTTTTCCCATAGACCCTCCAACGTTTGTCACTTTCTTTTTTAGTTAGCTTTGCCAGTCTGATAGGTGTGAGAGCCTCAGAGTTGCTTTAATTGGCATTTCTTTAATTATTAGTGATTTGAAGCATTTTTAAAAATATGACTCCAAGCTTAGATTTTCTTCTTTGAGAATTGCCTGTTCATATTCTTCAGCCATCTGCTAATTTGGGAGTGGGTCTTATTAATATAAATTTGAACCACTTCTTTCTTGGAATTGAGACCTTTATCAAAGAAACTTGGTGAAAAAAAAAATCCCCCAGTCAACTCTTTCCCTTATCTTAGCTGTGTTGGATTTGTTTCTGCAAAAACTTTTTAATTTTATATAATCAAAATTATCTCCCTTCTGTGACACTCTCTCTCCTTTGTTTGGATATGACTCCTCAATCATAGCTCTGAAAAGTAATTTCTTCCTTGTTTTTCCAGTTTGTTTCGGAGATGCTCTTTTGTAGCTGAATTATGTATCCATTTGGAATTTATCTTGGTGTAAGTTATGAGGTTTAATTTCTGCCATATTGCTGTCCAGTTTTCCCAGCAGTTTTAATCAGGTGGTGAGTCTTGCGCCAAAAGCTGAGGTCTTTGGGTTTCTCAAACCATAGGGTACAAGGGTCGTTTGCTTCTGTATGTTATGTACCTAATTTGATTGGTGTCTCTCTCTTTTTTAACCAGTATCAAATTGTTTTAATAATTACTGCTTCATAGTATATTTTGAGATCTGGTAGTACCAGACTCTCTTTCTTTCCACTTTTTTTTTTTATTTACCTTGAGATTGTGGGCCTTTTGTGCCTCCGGATGAATTTTGTTACTATTTTTCTAATTCTTTAAAGCAGTCTTTTGGTAGTTTAGTATGGCACTGAATAAGTAAGTTGACTATAATTTTTATTATAATTTTATTATGATTTTTATTATATAGGCTTGGTCTTCCCATGAGTAATTAATATTTTTATAATTATTTAGATCTATCTTTACTTCCATAAACAGTTTTTTTGTGGTTCTATTCATGTAGTTCTGTGTGTATCTTGGTACATAAACTCTGTGTGTGTGTGTGTGTGTGTGTGTGTGTGTATTCTATAATTACTTTTTTATTTTTTAAAATAGATTTTATTGGTGTCTCTTTTTTTTACATCACTGTAATTTCCCCAGTATTTCTGCCTTTGCCCCCACCCCTTTCAGAGAGGCATCCATATAACAAATAGTATCTTTTTAAAGAGAAGAAAAAGGAAAAAAATCAGCATAAAAAGTCTGAAAATATGTATAATGTACATTTGTGGATCTCCCACTTCTGCCACGGAATGGGATGAAAGTATGTCTTTTTTTGAGCCATGATTGTTTTTTACAATTTTGCGGAATTCGCTTTTGATCTTTTTTGTGGTTCTTTCCATTTACGTTGTTGTAGACATTGTATATATTATTTTCTTGGCTCTCCTTAATTCACTCTGCATCAGTTCATGTAGATTTTTACATGCTTTTCTGTATTCATCATATTCATAATTTCTGACAGCACAGTAATATTCTGTTACATTGATCTGCCACAATTTGTTTTAGCCATTTCTCAATCAGTGGGCATCTACTTTGTTTACAAATGTTTGTTGTCACAAAATGTTTTATTATAAGTATTTTGATGTATATGGAGATTTTCTTCTTATCAGTGGTCCCTTGGTGTCTGTAGTTATTTTAAAAGGAATTTCTCTTTCTTTTTCTTCCTGCTAGGTTTTTTATTGATATTATAGAGAAATGCCAGTAATTTGTGTGGATTTATTTTATATCCTTGTTGAAGTTATTGCTTCAAGTAATTTTTAGGTGACTCTCTAGAAATTTCTAAGGATGCCGTCTTATCATCTGAAGAAAGAAATAATTTTATTTCTTCTTCACATATGTGAAAAATACTTATTTCTGGGGCAGCGAGGTGGCACAGTGGATAGAGCTGCAGCCTTGAAGTCAGGAGGATCTGAGTTCAAATTTGGCCTCAGACACATAACACTTACTCGCTGTGTGACCATGGGCAAATCACTTAACTCCATTGCCTAACCAAAAAAAAAAAAAAAGACTCCAAAAAAATTTGGGTCCCATTTGTTTGAGGGGGGAATGATGGGGTTGGGATCTGGGCCCCAGAAAGGAAAATCCCTGGACTTTCCCATATGGCCAAGTCTCTGGCCTGAGGCTATAGTCCCATCAACTGGCCTGTCATTATGGCTATGCCCAATCTCTGTACCCTTAATTTAGCCTCGCCTTCCATTGTCTTACGTCCCTGTGGCCCCCCCTAGCCACTTCCCACCCTTAATCCTATCTAGGCTTCATTCTCCCTTGGCCACCCCTGGAGTTCTATTACTTCATAGACTACTTGACCATGCCTAGATCCCTCCCATAGTCTTTCTGTATATAAGGTCCATCTCATCTCCATTAAGATGCTTAGATTCTTATAATCTAGCCATTGGTCAGATTCTTATAATCTAGCCAATAGTTTACTGATGTTCAGACTCCTTAAGAGTCTGCCCAATATGACAGATGTTCTAATAAATCTTGTTTTGGGCTGAAAAAAAATGCTTATTTCTTCAAATTCATTTTCTTATTGATATAACTAATATTTGTAGCACTTTGTCAAATAAGAGTGATGACAGTGGACACCTTTGCTTCACTCCTGATGTATTGGAAAGGACTCTGGTTTATCAGTACTTGTTTTCATCCCTGAAAGTGTTTGGTACCATACTGAACCCATATTTAGCACTAGAGAGAGACTTATTGACTAATTGAATTAGGAACTGGAGAAGGCCATGCTGCCCCTCTGTTGACAATATGGAAAAGACATTATCTTGGGTAACAGTTAAATATAGTTTATCAGTATAACTTTATAAACTCTATACAATACCAAAATGACATATGTTTATGTGCAGGTAAAATCTGATAATTATACCAACCCTCCTTAAAATTGCTGCCTATTTCCTGGAAAGAAGTTTTTTTTTCTTTTTTTTTTAAACATTAAATATTTTTTTTCCAAAATCACCATGATGTCAAAGGCTGATTATCAAACTAAGTTTGGGTCAAGTATCTGTGATTCATTTTGGATTTGTTTTTAATTATTTTTATTTTTTTAATGGACAAGTGTCCACTTTTTCTCCTTCCCACCTCCCCCCATTTGAAAAAATGAAAAACTTTGTAATAAATATGCATAGTAGAGCAAAACAAATTATATAATTTATTTTGTATTTGATCTTAAGAAGAAAAGCCACACTCAAGAAACTCTCATTAGCTTCATCAGAAATGTAAAACCAAAGTAATAGGAAACATTTGCAGCAGAAGGAGGGTTTTCGAGTGAAGGGCTTCATCCCTGGAGTTATTTGCTGTATTTGTGAGCGGTTGCTAGTTACTAAACAGTGTCATCATTAAACATTCCAGGCAGCTCTCTGCAGGAGACCACACTTTTACAGCCACCTAGCTGACTGAGAGACAGCATTGAGTGTAGGGAGAAGAGAAGGAAGCAAGTGTTTATTAAGCACCTGCTGGGTGCTGACCGCTTACCAAGTATTATCTTCCCAACAACCGTGTGGGTGCTGTTATTGTTCCCATGTTTCAGTTGAGGAAAATGATGCAGACAGGGGTTAAATGACTTGCCCAAGGTCACCAACCTGGAAAGTGTCTGAAGCTGGATTTGGACTGTTTTTCCTTACTCTAGGGTCAATGCTCTGTACATTCTGGTGCTTACTCGTGGCTTCATAGTCTAATGCAGATAGAGCTAGACTTGGAGTCAAGGGAGACCTGGGTTTGAATCCCACTTAAGATAAAAGACAAGTCACTTCATCTCTCACGCTCAAGTTCCTCATTTGCAAAATGAGTGATGTAGTAGATAGAGTGCTGGTTTTGGAGTCAGGGCCACCTGAGTGTAACCCCAGCCTCAAACACTTCCTAGCTAGCTTGATCTCGAGCAAGTCACTTCAGCTCTCTCTGCTTCAGTTTCCCAACTGTAAGATAGGGATGATAATAATAACCCATACCTTCCAAAAGCTGTTGTGAGTATCAGATAGAGATATTTGCACATGACTTAGTGCCTGGTACAGAGTAGGCGCTTAATAAATGTTTGTTTCCTTCCTTCCTTCATAGGATTGTGTTGAGAATCAAACCTGATAATGTAGGCCAAGGCAGTGTGTCATGGTGGATAGAGAACAGGCCTGTGAGCCAGAATGGTGTGGATTCAGGTTGCACCTCTGACATATATTGGCTGTGTCACCCTGAGCAACTCACTTAACCTCTTAGGATGTTTACTCTAGATAGCTGTCTAAGAGCATGGTGCAGAGAAGAATGTTACCTCACCTGAGAGTTCCCTGTGCCAGTAAAACCATATGTTCAGTCCCTATCTCTTTCCAAACTAAGGCACTATTTAAGGTACTCAGCCATTATTTTTGTTATTGTCTATTTGTGCATTTAAAAGGAAAAACTCAGTGGCACAAAATGCAGCCTTGAAGAAGAATCTTAAACAAGGAGTCTTCGATATATGTTAAATTTCTACAAGAATCTGTGACAGATGCAACTACAGAGATGATTTTCTCAGTAGAATGTGAAGTTCTGACATCAGGTGAAGCATAAAACAGGGAGACATATGTTTACCAAACATGTTTGCCAGTATTCTGAAGGGGGTTCCTGCACAAAGTCCAAAAAGAGGAGGGCTTTCCTGTTGATGGCAAGATTTTCTAAATGCTTGCATAGTGTATCAACAGGTGGATATGGCTTAGACCAAGATGTCTTTTCTAAGCATTCTTCAACAAATCTGCATGTGCTGCAAACTTGAAAACCTCCATCATCCTGCTGGACCTCTTCAACATGTTCTCCCAAATATGATTCACACAGAACACCATACTCTAGAAGTGGTCTGAACAGGCTTGTGTACATGAGTACAATCATCTCTTTATTCCTTATTCCCAGGCCTCTCAATGCAGCCTAAGGTCATATTAGATTTTTGGGCTGCCATGTCATACTCTTGACTTCTTGGGCTTGTAATGCAGCAAAACCCCTCGAGTGTGTTAAACTCCTGAACCTTGATTTTCCAAACAAAATTCTGTGATTAAAAAAAAACAAACTCAAATGTAAGACTTTACATTTTTTCCCTATTAATTTTTTTTTTGGGGGGGGGGTTAGGCAATGGGGTTAAGTGACTTGCCCAAGGTTACTCGGCTAATAAGTGTTATGTGTCTGAGACCGCAGTTGAACTCAGGTCCTCCTGAATCCAGGGCTGGTGCTCTATCCACTGCGCCACCTAGCTGCCCTTCCCTATTAAATTTAGTCTTATTAGATTTGACCCTATGTGATAAAATGTCCAGATTTCCTTAGATCTTGGCTGTCATCCTTATCTATCCCTTACAACTTTGTATCATTTGCACATTTGGTGGGCATCTACCATCATACCATCTATGCCTTTGTCCAGCTTACTGATAAAAATGTTAAATAGAATTTCAAGATTTGGAATGTACCTCAGAGACCATCTCTTCTACCACAGATCTCCTTTACAACATACTCAAAATTGTTTATCTAAATTTTGCTTGAAGACCTTTTGAGGAATTCAACCACATAGGGCCAATCCTTGGGGAGCCCCAAAGGAGACCACCTTCCAAGGTGACATGTACAATAGAGTGTAAGTTCCTTGAGGCCAGGGACTGTCTCACTTTAGGATTTATATCCACAATACCTGGCACCTACTAGGCATTTGGCAGTTTAGTATTTATTGATTGATCGATGTGGCTTAGACTATTATTGATTTAAACCTGGGACATCCTCATCAGAGAACCCTATGAACAGAATTTATTCTTTGCTTTCTGGTAATCCGCATGAAATTTGTGTAATAAAGTGCTCTGTTCCCTTGCCGTCCTGGAAACATAACATCCTGGCCCTTCTTCAGCAAAAGCCCACCTGTTCTAAAAAGTGTGAACAGGATTTGAACCCTTGCTTCATGGCTTAATTCCTGTGTCCTTCATGAAGCTTTCCCTGGCCATTCAAGCCCAACCTGTTTTCTCATTTGCCCAAATGACTGTAGCACACTATTACACACATTGTCCATAGTCACAACTTATGCCCGATACACTTATTGCTTTTCTAGTACTGTTGTTCCCTGTACTGCTTGAACTCAACACTATCAAAACCAGAATGGTTTCATTCTCATGAATATCTGGTGACTGTCCATCCATCCTAGGTGTATCATGCTGTCTGTATGTCTCCTGTCCTGTCATCCCCCAGTACCTGGAACAGTACACTCTGCACCCTGAACTCCAGACACTCTGCATCTTTTCATGGATAAATAAATCCATTCATCTTTCCAACTCTGCCCTGGGACTGACTTATATTGATTAGTGATTGAGTGCAAGCTCGCCTAATCCACTTTATCTTGATGGTCCCAGACAAGACTTCACTTTCATCCATCCTGTGTGCCCTCCATGCGGGGCATACATTCAGATAACACTATGCCTCTCTCCATCAACTCCCAACCCACCAGCTATTTTCTACCACCTGCTCCAGCAATCCTAATGAAATCAATTACTACCATTGCTTCTGGCAAGAGCCTCAGTGGCTCCGCTCACCATTCCTGTCAGACTCCCCCAAAAAATCTCCTTTTCCTGGCCACCACCTCTCTATGTGTGTTGTTTCCTTCTATTAGAATTTAAGCTCCTTGAGGGTAGGAGTTGTCTTTTGTATTTGTGTCCCAGTGCCAACCACGTTTAATAGATGTTTAATTAATCTTTTATTCATTCATTGATTCATTCTTGAAATCTTAGCTCTGGTATGATTCACATATTTTCTATTTCTATTTGATTCTTACAATTTGCTCTAAACCTTCCAATCCAAGTATGGTTACCTTTCATTAACATTAGGCTTAATTTTTCCTTCTCCCTTTCTCACTTAACTAGCTGCCAATCCCCACCTCCCAGTACCAATGTGTTTTTTCTGCATAGGTTAACTTGTGGCCCAAATAATTATTATATAAAAGTCATGTATCTGTTCAAAGTTTTTACTCTAGAGAGAGGGAGAGTGAGGTTCTGTGGGCTGAGTTCTGCAAAACTCTATAAAAGGAATAGGTTTATACATTGTTGCTGAATTTGATCTTTTTTAATCTTCTAATCTTATTTTGAATGCTGGGTTGAATTCTTTCTCAATTGTTGTAGCTCATACAATTTGCCTACATGCTTTTTAAAAAAATTTGCCCATTCCTCAATTTTTTTTCCTTTTGAGATGGGAGGCAGGGTTCAAAAAAGCTATCTTTTCCCCTAGCACTCTAACCAGTCCCCAGTTTCTCCAGCTTGAGGGTGTCATGGCGTCATGAAAGAGTATTGTAAGATGATAGCGGTGATCATTGATGAAACACACCATAAGGAATAAGTAAGACTGCTTGTGCTCAGTCAGATGTCTTTCTAACAGCAAGATCCCAGAATCAATACCAGAATAATGGCTAATCACAGGTATGGTTCTTTTGGGTATTCCCCATTATATTTACCAAAACCATAGTTAGAAATGTACTCCTCAGTTTCTCCAACCCTTCCATCTCTTTTCTTATTCCTGAGCTTCCAGCCGCACTCCTCATTCATGTAAGACTATACCATATGCCTCATATTTATAGACCATGACATATCAACCTTCTAGTAGTTGCAGAAACACCAATTACAAAAATGAACATGTAACTAAATAAGCAGTGTAAGCATGGACATGATAATTTTTAAAGCATCTTTGCTTTTTTTATTACATTTATGTATTCTTCATGAGATCTAGGTCTTTAAAAAAGATTATAAGGACTATCAAAATATATTGATGATTCTCTAGAGCAGGGGTTATTAAGCTGGGGTCTGTGAACTTTTTATTTCTTTACTTATTTATTCATAAATTTTTTATTCATTTTAAACTTAAATATAAAACAAGAAAAGAAAAAAAATGTCCATGTATATAACAGAATATAAGAGAGGATTCAATATAAAACAATAAATTTCCATTTCAAGAAAACATATGTAATACATACATATTATTTTCAAAGCTACCCAGCTTTTCTTTGCTTCTTTCTAGGTTTTCTTTTGTTCTCTGCTGTGTACTTTTTACTTTATGTTTTTTTTCTCCCTCTTCACCCCCCAAAGAAGACTGCAAATTAAACTTGGATATATATACGTACACGTAAATATCTATAAACATACACACTCATACACATATGTGTAAGACCATACTAGGCATATTTTCACTTGTCATCTCTTTCTCTGGAGGTAGATAGCATCTTCTTTTATAGGTCCAAATTTCTCCATGTTTTTCTAAATCAACCAGCTCATCATTTCCTACACCACAGTAGTGTTCCAACACAATCACATCCTGTCTGAGAGACTGTCTATGAAAGTTCTTTTTCTGCATTCCTTCTATTCTTGGCTACGTTGGTTTTATTTATACAAAAAACTTTAATGTAAAATAATCAAAATTATCCATTTTATACTTCAATAATGCCCCCACCTTATAATATAGTTTAAGTTCTGATAATGCTGATTCTTCTTCCTTTACATCTCTTTTCCCTAGTTTTTTTAATTCCTGACCTTCTGTTCTTCAGAATGAGCTTTTTTATTATTTTTTCTAACTCAGTAAAAAAATTTTTAGTTATTTAATTGGGATCCATTGCATAAATAGATTAGGTGAAATTGTCATTTTTATTATATTAATTTTACTTACTCATAAACAATAAACATTACTCCTGTTATTTAAATCTGACTTTATTTGTTTAAAAAGTTTTTATGTTCAAATTCATGTAGTTTCAGTGTCTATTTTGGCAGGTATATCTTGGATATTTTATAAAAAATTTTATAAACTTTTTATATTTTATACTAGTTATTTTAAATTGTCTAAAACAACATCAAATAATATTAGTGACACAGTGTAGTTTTCCTATTTTTCTCTTTTAATTAAATCTATTTTAGCTTTAACTTCGAGATCATGATCCCTGCTTTTTTAAAATTTTATTATTTTTAAAATTTATTTATTTTTAGTTTTCAACTTCCACAAGTTTTTGAGTTCCAGATTTTCTATCCATTTCATCCCTCCTCCCACCCCAAGATGGCATGCATTCTGAATACCCCTTCGCCTAATCTGCCCTCCTTTCTATCTCTCTCCCCCTTCTCTTATTCCCTTCCCCTTCTATTTTCCTGTAGGACAGGGTAGATTTCTATACCCCATTTCCTTTTATTTCTTATTTCCCAGTTGCATGTGAAAACAATTTTTTTAACATGTGTTTTTAAAACTTTGGGTTCCAAATTTTCTCCCTTTCTTCCTCCCCATCCACCCTCATTGAAAAGGCAAGCAACTCGATACAGGTTATACATGTGTAGTCATGCCAAACACTTCCATCGTAGTCATGTTGTGAAAAACTAAGTATATTTCACTTAATCCTATCCCACCCCTCATTTATTCAATTCTCTCTTTTGACCCTGTCCCTCCTCAGAAGTGTTTGCTTCTGATTACCCCCCCCCAATCTGCCCTCCCCTCTCTCTTCCTCCTGCTCACTTGACCCTTCCCGGCCTGTTTTCCTGCAGGGTAAGATAGATTTCCATACCCAATTGAATGTGTATGTTATTTCCTCCTTAAGCCAAATCCTATGAGAATAAGATTCACTCATTCCTTCTCACCTTCCCCCATTTCCCCTCCACTGTAAAAGCCTTGTCTGTTTTATGGGAGATGATTTACTCCATTATACCTCTCCCTTTCTCCTTCTCCCAGTATAATCCTCTCTCACCCCTTAATTTTATTCTCCAGATATCACCCACCCCTTCATCTTCAACTCACCCTGTGCCCTCTATCTATCTATCTGTATACATACATGTAGTTTTTTCCCTCCAACTACCCTAATACTGACAAAGGTCTCATGAGTTACAAGTATCATCTTTCCATTCAGGAATGTAAACAGTTCAACCTTAATAAGGCTCTTATGATTTGTCTTTCCTATTTACCTCTTCATGTTCCACTTGAGTCTTGCATTTGAAAGTTGAATTTTCTACTCAGCTCTGGTCTTTTCATCAAGAAAGCTTGAAAGTCCCCTATTTCACTGAATGACCATTTTTCCCTTGAAGGATTATACTCAGTTTTGCTGGGTAGGTGATTCTTGATTTTAATGCTAGCTCCTTTGACTTCCAGAATATTATATTCCATGCCCTCCAGTCCCTTAATGTAGAAGCTGCTACAATACTTGAATTGTTTCTTTCTGGCTGCTTGCAATATTTTCTCCTTGACCTGGGAACTCTGGAATTTGGCTACAATATCTAGGAGTTTTCCTTTGGGGATCTCTTTCAGGAGGTGATCAGTGTTTTCTTTCCATTTGTGTTTTGCCCTCTGGTTCTAACATAGCAGGGCAGTTTTCCTTGATAATTTCTTTTTTTTTTTTTTTTGGCTAGGCAGTGGGGTTAAGTGACTTGCCCAGGGTCACACAGCTAGTAAGTGTTATTATGTGTCTGAGGCCGAATTTGAACTCAGGTCCTCCTGAATCCAGGGCTGGTGCTGTATCTACTGTGCCACCTAGCTGCCCCTCCTTGATAATTTCTTGAAAGATGATGTGTAGGTTCTTTTTTTTGATCATGGCTTTCAGATAGTCCAATAATTTTAAAATTCTCTCTCCTGGATCTATTTTCCAGGTCAGTTGTTTTTCCAATGAGATATTTCACATTGTTTTCTATTTTTTCATTCTTTCGGATTTATTTCATAGTGTCTTGATTTCTCATAAAGTCACTAGCTTCCAATTGTTCCATTCTAATTTTTAAGGAAGTATTTTCTTCAGTAAGCTTTTGGACTTCCTTTTCCATTTGGCCAATTTTGCTTTTTAAGGCATTCTCCTCATTGGCTTTTTGGACCTCTTTTGTCATTTGGGTTAGGCTATTTTTTTTTTAAGGCAATGGGGGTTAAGTGACTTGCCCAGGGTCACACAGCTAGTAAGTGTCGAGTGTTTGGTCTGAGGCCGGATTTGAACTCAGGTCCTCCTGACTTCAGGGCTGGTGCTCTGAAGCACTGTGATGGACTGCACCATCTAGCTGCCCCTAGGCTATTTTTCAAGGTGTAATTTTCTTCAGTATTTTTTGGGGGGTCTCCTTTAGCAAGCTGTTGACTTGTTTTTCATTATTTTCTTACATCACTCTATTCTCTTCCCAGTTTTTCCTCTACTTCTCTTACTTGTTTTTCAAACTCCTTTTTGAGCTCTTCTATGGCCTGGGACTGATTTGTATTTTTCTTGGAGGCTTTGGATGTAGGAGATTTGACTTCGTTGTCTTCTTCTGGTTGTATGTTTTGATCTTATTTGTTACCAAGGAAAGATTCTATGGTCTGACTTTTTTTGCACCTTTGTTTGTTCATGATCCCAGCCAATTACTTGAGTTTTAAACTCTTTGTTAAGGTAGGGGTCTGCTTCTAGTGTGGAGAATGTCCCAAGCTTTGGGGGTTTTGTGCAGCTGTTTTCAGAGATACTTCTAGGGACCTGTAAATTTTCAGTTCTTCCAAGGTGGTATGATAAGGGACAAGATGTTTACCCCCTTCCTGGCCTGTGCTCTGGTCTATGAGTGACCACAAGCACTCTTTTCTGCCTGGGAACTGTGAGGAGGATTTCCTCTCCACCACCACTATAACTTCACCACATCAACACTCCTCCTTGCCCCAGGACCGCCACCTAGAACTGTGACCCAGATCCAAGCAAGGGCAAAGCAAGAGAATCCTACACCAGCAGAGAGATCCCTGCAATCCCCCTCTGATCAGCCACTCAATTCCCTGTTTGGAAGCTCCAGAAGCAGCCGCCACCCCAGGGCTGACCTCGGGGACTGGGGCTGAGACTGAGCTTCTCTCTCACTGCACTCACAGACTTTTCCTACTGACCTTCTAAGTTGTCTTTGGCGTTCATGGGTTGAGAAGTCTGGAAACCACCACAGCTGCCCGCGATTCAGTTCTCTGAGGCAAGCTCTGTGTTCACTGAGGCCTGTTTTGCCTGTGTGCCCATGCCAAACTGCCCTCCTCTCCCTGCCCAGCATGATATTGCTTTCTGATCAACCATCTAGTCTGTCTTGGGGTGTAAATTTGTTTCACTCTGTCTTTTTGTGGGTTCTGCTGCTTTAGAATTTGTTTAGAGCCATTTTTTACAGGCATTTGGAGGGGTCTGGGGGAGAGCTCAAGCAAGTCACTGCTTTTACTCCATCATCTTGGCTCCACCACCCCCCCCCCTTGCTTTTTTTATAATAAATTCTACTCCAGCCCTTTATTTTATCTTAGTGTGTATCTATGTTTCCTGAAAGCAGCTTATTGTTGAATTCAGATCATTAATCTGCTCTCCATTTCTGTTTTATGGGTAAATTCATCCCATTCAAATTCTAAGCTATAATTACCTGTTGTGTATTTTCCTCCTTCCTATTTTTCCTTATTATCCTTCTCACCCTGTTTATCCCATCCCTCCTCACTCCTCTGCTTTACTTCTACCTGCTACCTTGCCCTGCTATTCCTTGACCTACCCGCCCTTCTAAGAGTCTCTCCGTTATCCTCTCCCCCCACCTTGTCCCCTTGTCCTCTTACTTCTTTCTGAATTTAGAAGACTCTTGTGCCTTTCTAGATATATGTTATTCCCTCTTTAACAAATTTCCAATGAGAATAAAGTTCCAGTATTTCCTGCTCTCCCCCCACTTGCTTCTTTTGTATCAGTTCTTCCTTACATGCCATATTTGTATGAGATAATTACTCCTTTTTATCTCTCCCTGCCCAGTTTTATTTTTTTAGACTCACCCCATCATACTCAGCTCAGCCCATGCCTTTCTTTCAAACTACCCAAATAATGATGACAGTCATAAGAGTACTGATAACATTTTCACATAAGAAGTAAACAGTTTGACCTTATTGAGTCCCTTATAATTGGTCTTTAATGTTTACCTTATATTTCTCCTGGATCTTATATGTTGAATTTTCCATTAAGTTCTGCCGTTTTTGTCACAAATACCTGAAAGTCTTTTAGTTCGTTAAATGTCCTTTTTCTTCTCATTCAGGATTATACTTAACTTTGCTGGTAGGTTAGCCTTGGTCATAACCTCAGCTCTTTTGCTCTGCAAAATATAGTATTCCAAAATCTGAGGTCCTTCAACGTAATAGCTGCTAGGTCTCATGTAATCCTTATTGTAGCTCCATGGTATTTAATTTTTTTCTTTTTGCTTGCAGTATTTTCTCCTTAACCTGGGAGTTTTGAAACTGGGCTATGATATTCCTGTAAGTTTTAGTGCTGGAATCTCTTTCAGGTGATGGTTGCTGGATTTTTTCTATTTCTGCTGTGCCTTCTTGTCCTAGAACTTCAGGGCAATTTTCCTTGATAATTTCCTGTAATATTGTATCAAGAGTCTTTTTTATCTTAATTTTCAGGTAGGCCAACTATTCTTATATTGTCTCTCCTTGATCTGTTCTCCAGATCAGTTGTTTTTCTGATGAGATGTCTAACATTCTCTTCTATTTTTTCATTCTTTTGATTTTGCTTTATTATCTCTTGGTGTCTTATAATATCATTAGCTTCCCCTTATCCAGTTATAATTTTCAAGGAAGTATTTTCTTCCATGAATTTTTGATTCTCTGTTTCCAGTTGGTTGACTTTCTTTTCACAATTTTCTTGGATTGCTCTTATTTTTTTTCTAATGTTTCCTCAGTATGTCTTATTTGATTTTTAATGTCCTTTTTAAGTTCTTCCAAGAACTCTTTTTGGACTTGGGACCATTTGATATTTGTCATGGACAAAAGGAGTGGCTTTTTTAGCTCTACTGTCTTCCTCTGAATATGAAACCAGATCTTCTCTATCCTCATAGTAACTATCTATGGTTGGTTCTTTCTCCTTTATTTTTATTTACTTTATTTTGTTTTGTTTTGGTTTTTTAGCAGCTATTAGTGTAATCAAGTTGTTATCCCACGATATGGGGAATGATGCCCCTAGCCTCAGGTCCTTCTCACTGTTATTTTCCAAGGTCTGTCTCTGGCCCCCTCGGTGACTGCAAACTACGGCTGTCCTCTCTGACCTGGAACTGAAACCAGGGACTCTGCTCTCCTGCAACTGCCCACAGCTAGCAGGGTACCCGCCCCCTGCTGCTTCCCCACAGCCATAGCCCAGGACCATGTCAGGTCAGCACAGCTGTGCTTGACATCCCTCAACAGTAGAAGGCCCTTTGATCTTCTCCTACTCAGCTGTCAGTGAAGTAAAAGTTCCTCAGTTTGGGGCAGCCTCCCAACCCAGCTTCCCCCAGGCTTGTTGATTCCACAAGTCAACCTCGAGGTGTTTGTACTTCACTTAGGACCAGGGGTGGGGAACCTGCCTTGAGGCCATATGTGGCCCTCTAGGTCCCCAAGTGCAGCCCTTTGACTGAATTCAGACTTCACAGAGCAAATCCTCTTAATAAAGGGATTTGTTCTGTAAAACTTGGACTCAGTCAAAAGGCTGCATCCAAGAACCTTGGAGGCCACACGTGGCCTTGAAGCTACAGGTTCCCCACCCCTGACTTAGGCCAGAGTTCTAACCCTGGAAGTCGAGTCTTTCCTGGGATCTTCTCAAGTTGTTTTAGGAGGACAACTACTTTACCCCGACTCCTATTTATTTTTGCTGCTCTGCAGTCTCTCTGAGATGACATGCTGACTTTTTTTGTGGAGGAAATTTGGAAAGCCAAAAGTTTCCTGACTTCCACCATTTTCCTAGAGTCCTCTCTCTGTGACCTTTTAAAAAAAATATTTTGATAGCTGTTCTTTTGAAATCCCTTATATTATATACATTTAAACACATTTTTCTGAGAAGTGGTGTGTAAGACTTCATCAGACTGCCAAAGGGGACCATGACATAAACAAAGGTTAAGAACCTCTGCTCCAGATAAATCTGTATTATTGCAAACTCCACTCCTAGAATGATGATATAGATGCAGTCCTTTCCAGGTATTCAGATTATGTCCATATTCATTCTTGTTCACAAATGGCACAATAATTTTTCAGACCTTTAAATGAAAGCCAAAATTGTTAATTGCCCCCCCCAAAAAAATCCCCCATAAATATTACTCTCTGTTTGTAAGTTTCCAAATTATTTGTGAGGATTATCTAGGATTCTGAGTCTATGTCCACCAATCTGATTTTCCATTATAGGTACTTCTATAAACCTACCACAGAGAACAGTCAGATTTAATGTTCCCCACTTTTCATGAGTGGGACTTTATTTCCTTATTAGTGATAGCCATATAATTACTCTGTTCCAATTTACCATTGATAATCTCATCTCCAAACAGCACAACCAATTTAATTCCAAATTCCAATGTTTCTTCCTTTTTAAAAAATACTTTCCCTACTAGAATTTCCTGAAGCTTCCCTGATCCCCCTCCCTTTCCACTGTTTATTGAGCAAGTCAGCATTTATTTCCTCACAGGATCAGAAATCTGAAATAATTTCTAACTCCCTAAATTAACCAACACTTTGCTATTGCTAAATTAAGACACAGCATTTTCTTTAAACCGTTGGACTCTTTTCTAGCACAATAATTTTAGCCTTTCCAAATTGACACAAGGCTTTCAGCATCTATAAAATAGAACTCACATGTCATTAGAAAGTTCCCCCCACCATTAACAAACTTTCCAATCATTTGGCTCCAGGTTTTCTCTCTGTCCCCCTTGACTCTGGCCTGCCTGCCTAATATAATGTTCCCTCTTTCCCCAGAGAATACAGATAGCTTTATCACTGACTAACATGTAAATAATTGCTGCTTTTTAAAGTCCTTTTTTCAACCATTATTTCTGTTTTTGAGAGATTGAGTACCCCTCATTTAGTAATGTACTAATCACTACCACCTCCACCCCTTTAAGGGGATTCACCTCTTTTTCGTTTCAGAGTATTTTGCCTTAAAGTCCTACATATCCTTTGACTATTTATTGCCTTAGTCAGATTTTCTCATGCCAGCACCAGGACCTGAAATGCTCCTCTAGTTCTTTTATCAGCCCCTGTAAGACCCAGGTTTTTAACCTGGGCATTGTGAACTTTGCTAATTATTTAGGTCTTTATTTCAGTAAACAGTTGTTTGTAGCTGTATTTATATAGTTCTTGTATGTATCTTAGAAGGTAGACTCTCAACTCTTTTGGTACATTCTATAGTAACTTCAGATGAAACTTGTCTTTCTGTCTCTTGTTTCTGGGTTTATTAGTATTATATAGCAATGCTGATGATTCATGTGGATTTATTTTATATTCTACAGGTTTGCTGAACTTTTTAATTGTTTTGACTGATTTTTAGTTGGCTCATAAGGATTCTTTATGCATACCATATCATGAATAAAAGTGATAATTTTGTTTCTTTTTTATCTGTGGTTATTCCCTAAATTTCTTCTTCTTGTCTTATTGCTAGTTTCTGGAGCTTCATCAGAGAGAAGTTATGATAGTGAACATCCTTGTTTTACCTTGAGTTTATTAGAAAGAATTCTAGTTTGTCTGTTACAAATTATGTTAGCTGTTTGTTTTAGATGTGTTATCATTTTAAAGAAAGATTCATTTAATCCTATGTTTTCTAGTATTTTTTTTTTTACACAAGTGGGTATTGTATTTTGTCAAAAGCCTTTTCTGCCCCATTGATAAAATCTAATGATTTTTATTAATTTCATTGTGGTTAAGTATATAATTTTCCCAATATTAAACCCATTCTACATTTCTGATACAAATGCAGCCTGATCATAATATATAATCTTTGATAATATATGCACTTTGCATATCTTAAAACACTATATAAATGCTGTGTTAACTATTATTGTTAGAGAGCATAAAGGGAAGGTTAAAAGAAAAAAGTGAAATAAGTTGAAATAAACAGGGAAAGAGAGTATAGAGAAGAAAAATATAAGAGAATACAGTGGGGGAAAATAAACAACTCATAACCGAATATTAATGGAATCAACCCACTCATAAAATGGGAGTGATTAGCCAAAAGAATTTTTTAAAAAATTAAATGATATATTATTTACACAAAACATACTTGAAACATAAAGACTTCCATGGAGTTGACTTATTCTCATTTTAATCTCCTTGCTAATATTTTATTTATCACTTTTGCATCTATGTTCCTTTGAGATATTGATCTTTTTCTTTTACTGTTTTAATTTTTCTGGTTTATGTATCAAGACCATATCTATGTCATAGAAAGAATTTAGTATGATCTCTTCTTCTGGTGTTTTTGCAAACAATTTATGTAATATTGGAATTAATTGTTCTTTGAGTATTTAATAGAATTCCACCTGTGAATTCATCTGGTCCTGGAATTCTTTCCTTTGGGAGTTCATATATGGTTTGATTTCTTCCTCTGAAGTTAGGTTGTTTAAATTTTCTATTCTTTTTCTGTTAATTTGAGTATTTTACATTTTTGTAAAAAATATGTTTATTTCATTTAAGTTGTCAGTTTTATTAGCATATAGTTGGGCAGAATAATTATAATAATATCTTATTTCTTCATTTGTCATGAATTTTCCTTTTTCATTTTTAACAATGATGATTTGGTTTTCCTCACTCTTTTTAAAATCAGATTAGCAAATCATCTTATTTTTGAGGGGATTTCTATTTTGATGATTAATTGGGTTTTTCAATGTGTTGATTTCCTAGTATATTCTTTCATTGCATTCCCAACTCATTGATCTGTTCTTTCCCTTTTTTGTTAATAAACTATTTAGAGAAATAAATTTCCCCCTCAGGACTACTTTGGCTGCATCCCCAGAATTTTGGTATATTGTTTCATTGGTGTCATCATTTTTAATGAAATTATCTATTGTTGATTTGTTATTTGACCCCCCAGTTCTTTAGGATTGTTATTTTGTCTCCAATTTATTTTTAATACTTTTGTTAGCCCTTTATTTAATATAAATTTTATTGTATGGTGACCAGAAAATGGTATGTATAATACTTCTACTTTTCTACCTTTTTTTGGGTGATGTTTTATATCCTAAAATATGGTCAGTTTTGTCAGGGATTAAGAAGAGTGAGAGGAAAGAAAGGGGAGGCACCCATTAAAGACATCATTTTTGAGGAGTTTAGCTACAGAGGGCAGAAGAGATATAGGACGGTAGTTAGTAGGAATGGAAGGATCAAGGGTTTGTTTGTTTGTTTGTTTGTTTGTTTTTTCAGGAGAGAGAGGCATGGGTATCCTTATAAGCAGTAGGGGGAAATTGAAGATAATCAGGAATGTGATGAGAGAGTTGGAGATTCAAGAAAGGAGGAGAGTGTCGAGTTGAATTGGTTTACTAAGGAGTCAGGTTGAGGTGAGGAGGAAAGAGTGACTAGTTCAGGGAGATGACGTGGGAGACAAAGGAGAGGTTAAAAAGCCAATAGATTATGGTCAGATGCAAGGACTTCAGTATTCTTGAACATAGAGGTGATACATTTGTGGGTGATGGCAAGATCAAGGGTATGACCTCGTTATATGTGACTGAGGTGAGGTGGAGGAGTAGCTCACGGGAGGCGAGGAGGTTGAGGAACTGAACGGTTAGGGTCTTTGAGGGGAAATCAATATGTAGGTTGAAGTCTCTTTTTATGAGAGCAGGAGTTGAGGAGGAGAGAAAAATAGTGAGCCAGGCATGGAGCTCACTGAACAAGGAAGGGGCGTGTCCCTGGCGGTGTGTTGACCATAGTTACCAGGATTTTGTTGGGTGATAAACTCAAGGAAGAGAGGTTACTGAGTGACGGAAGGAGTGGCAACCTGGAAGTGGCGGTGGGGGCCAAGGAACAACCCGACTCTCTCATCTCAGCCAGCGAGCAGAGATGGATGAGTAAGGCTGCCGAGCGCACCGGAGAGGGCGGCCAGAGATGCTGTGCCGTCAGAGAGGGCCCAGGTTTTAGCTAAGAGCGAGTGATGTGAGTTGTGAGAGAAGAACATATTTAAGATGAAGGGAAAGCTGTTGCCAATAGAACAGGCATTTCAGAGGGTACGCTGGAAGGACTGGGTGGAGTTAGGATGAGATTGGGGTGGGAGGGTTGAGGAGGATGGCAATGAAGAATAGGGTGGTAAGGGTATGGATGGGGTTTGAATAATGATCTCCAGGAGTTCACAGTCACTGGGATGTGAAGGGTATGAGCAGGTGTGAGAATGTTCATCACCGAATGGAGGGCATCATGCCTCTACCCTCGAAGAACAGAAGTGGCAGGAGAGGGAAGGCCTGAAGTCAAAATGAGGGGTTACTTTTCTTTGCACGGGAGGTTTGCCACATCCCAGTTGGGTGATTGTGCTGGCAGCAAGAGGCGGAAAATGCCTTGTGCTGGTACGTATGGAAAGGGTTTTGGGGAGCAGATGGAAGATGCCTGATCCTAAGCACACTTCCTCAGGGGACACACTGTGCCCAGCAAGAGATGTAAAGCTCAGGGCACTAGTGCACCTGCGGTCTGAGGTCTTCTTACCTGTGGAGTCTGGTTATGAGAAGCAGTATTAAGTGGTAGACCCTTTGCATGCACAGGGAGAAGACACCCTCCTGCCCCTGCTGAACAGCCTTTCCTCAGGGAACCCTGCATCCTGGCAAACCCTGTCTTCCTACCTGAGGAGGCTGGTTATGAGCCGACAGCAGGAGTGATAGAACCTCTGCACAGATTATTCCCTTGCAGTTACCTTTTTATTTTTCTTGACTCCCATGTTTGTATTTCACAGTTCCTTTTCTGCTCCATTTTAAAAATCAGTAATATCCTCTATTTCAGAAGATTAATTTTTTTTCCTTGTCAGATTATTATTTTCAGTTTTGCTGGGCAAGTTATTCTTGATGTAGACCTTTGTCTTTTGAAATATCTCATTCTATGTTCACCATCTCTTTACAGTTATAGCTGCCAAATCTTGTACAATCCTGATCATTTCTTCAATATTTAGATTATTTCTTTCTGATCACTTGAATTTTTTTCTTTTGCCTAGAACTCTGGGTTTTAGCAATGATCACTTTGAGGTTTCTTTCAGAAGATGATTGGAGGATTCTTTCTATTTTCACATTGTCCTCTTGTTTTTTATGTGTCTGGATAATTTAATGATTTCTTGAAATATGCCTTCTAGGTTTTGGTTTTTTTTTTGGTCAGGAATTCCATGTAATCATATGATTTTTAAATTATCTCTTGATCTGTTTTTTAGGTTAGTTTTTGATATGAGATATTTTACATTTTCTTCTGTTCTCTCATTCTTTTGACTTTGCATTAAGAGTTCTTATTTCCTGGAGTCGTTAATTTCCACTTGGTCCATTTTGATTTTTAGAGAGTATGTTAATAGGCTCTTTTCTTAAACTATTGATCCTTTTTTCATTTCTCTCCTCCATAGTTCTCAGTTATTTTATAATGTCTTTTTAAAACTCTTGTATCATTTCTTCGAAGAATTCTAATTGTTCATTTAGGCAAACTTTTTTTTTTCTTTGAGATTTTGATTATAGATGTTTTTGAGTTATTCTCTTTTAGGTTTGTGTCTTGGTAATCCCTGGCATCATAAAAGTCCGTTTTGTTTGTTTATTTACTCATTTCTTGTTTCTAAGGCCTCAGGAGTTAAGTTCTAGACCTCACTACTCAAGGAATCAAATCTAATTAAGGATGTTTCCTTTGCCCCAACTAGGCCTTTTTCATGGACACCAAAGTTCTTTCCTGTGATTAGTCTTAGTTGAAGCTCTTTCCTTTAGATGAGTCAGTTAAATCTGAATTTACCTGAGAAAGGTTACCTGAGGTTTCTCTGAGAAAGACCTAGTTGAACAGCCTTTTACTTGAGAGGGAGGAGAGGAGAGGGATTTTTTTTTACTTTTCTCATATTATGTTCTTCTACAGTCTTTTTTTTTTTTCTTGTTAAATTAACTCAGCCTGACTGAAGAGTTTTTTGTTTTTGTTTAGTTTTTTCTTCACAGTGAGATGTTGTTGTTTTTTTCCGTTAGTGGTAGGGTTGGTTTGTTGTTGTTGTTTTAACCTTAACTCATAAATCTGTCTGTTTCACTTTAGTCTCTCAAGGGATTTCTTCCTGAGTATAATTTGACATGTGCCCTAGATTTTGGAAAGTTGGATTTCAGAGGCTTCAGAAGATAGACAAGCTTCAGGGGAAGTTAGCCCAGGAGCCTGGGAGATACGTAAGAATGAAATTCTGAAGACATGAAGGGAAATAATGCCAGTGAGGAGGAAAATTTTTATTTGTCTGAAGCTACTCATGGAGATTCACCAACCAACTTAGATTTCAAAAAGAAACATATAGGAAATGAAACAAGGACAGGTAACAAAAGAGATCTATAAGAGCATGGCTCAGTTCCATAGAAATAATCCAGAATGCTCAAGAGCTGTCAGCATGCCTGAGATTGGCACAAAAAGCTAAGGGTAGCAGAAAGGGTTGGGTTTTGAGTTTGGGGTTTTTTTTAAGCTATTGTGATAGAAAAAAAATCTTAGAAGGGATAAGACCTTGGCTTGGAGAATAGGATGGTGATGACTGACAACAGAGAGAAGGATGAGTTGCTCAATTTTTGCTTTTTTCTCTTGTCTCTGCAAAGTAGCTGACCTTTGACTGGAAATGACAAAACAAAAATGATTGTTGATACCTAAGAAAGAGTACCTAGGTGCCCTTGATGAATTCAGGATTGTTGGCCCAGATAAACTATAACTTCAGGTCTTAAAAGGACTAGTAATTGTGATTGCTGAGCCATTATCTGTGATATTTGAAAAATTATGAAAAATGGAAGCTGTACTTCAAGATGAGGACAAGAAAAATGGGAGAGAACAGAATTTGCACACTGTAGGCTAGTGAATTTGACTTTGGTTCCTTGGCAAATTCTGGAACAGATCATTTTAAGTCATGGTTAGTTAACATCCTGAAAGGGAAGTGGTGTTTACAAAAAGCTTCATCAAGAATAGATCATGCCAGACAAACCTTATTTACAGTTTTATGAGGTAAATATACTAATTGACAAGTGAAATGCAGTGGCTGTAGATGACCTATCGATTTAGAATAGCTTTTGACAAAGCATCTCATACTACTGTTGTGGAGAAGATAGAGTGATGTGGATTGGACAATACTCCATTCATCTGGTTTCAAACCTGGTTAAATGACTGGACTCAAAGAGTGATTGTTAAGGGTTCAGTGTCAGCATGGCAGGAGGCCTAGTGGAGTGGATCTGTATTTGGGCTTGTGCTGTTTAACAGATTTTCAGTTATTTAAATAAAGCAATAGATGGTATATTCATTTGAGCATACATGCATAAATATATAGACATATGTGTATATGTGTGTACATACACATATACATGTGCAAGTTTATCATACCAGAAGCAATAAATTGTAGAGGGGAGGGGGAGGGGGAAGATAGTTACTAAAATTATGCCAAACTTAAGGTATAGAAAATGTGGTGAAGGGTGGAATTCATCATCTATTGGCTATTATTTTAGAGAAGCAATGTTATATTTTCATTTAATTCTTCCATCCTTGCTATCTACTATTTTATATTTCTGTTCTCTTTTGTGGCTAAACTCCTTGAAAGAGCCATCTACCTTCAGTTCCTTGACTCCCCCCTCCCTCTTCCTTGGCTTCTGACCTTATCATTCAGCTGAAATTGCTCTCAGTCAAATTACCTGTGATCTCTTAATTGCCAAATCCAAAAGCTTTTTTCTCACTCCTCATCCTTCTTGATTTCTCTTCATTCTTCAACACTATCAATTACCCTCTTTTTCTTGATCCTTTCTTCATTCTAGGTTTCCATAGCACTATTCTCTCCTGGTTTTCCTCCTACCTGTCTGACCCTTCTCTGTCTCCTTTGCCTGTATCTTCCTTCAGGACTAGCCCACTGTGTCAGTCCCCCAAAGCTCTGTCCTAGGTTTTCTCTTCTTTCTATATATTATTTCACTTGATGATCTCATCAGCTCTGGTGATGAGAGCTCATGAGCTTTCGTGAGCTCATGGGTTCAGTTATTGTCTCTGTGCAGACAATTTTCAGGTCTATTTATCTAGCTTCACCAGTCACCTTTTGGACTTCTTGAATACCTCAAAGTCAACCTGTCCAAAACTGAATTCTTTGTCTTTGCCCTTAAGTCTTCCCCTCTTCCTAACTTTTACATCAAGGGTTCCATTATCCTCCCAGTTACACACATTTGCATTCTAGGGGTCATCCTCATCTCCTTACTCTCATCTCTTTGCAACTCCCTTATCTAAACAGTTGCCAAGTCTCTTCTATTCTACCTTCACAGGGTCTCTTCTTATATATAGCCTCTTCTCTCCTCTGATGCAGCCGCCATTCTGGTGCAGGCCCTCTTCATCTCACACCTGGTCTATTGCAAACTCCAGTCCATCCTCCACTCAGCTGCCAAGTTGATCTTCCTAAAGCAGGGGACTGACCATGTCACCCTCTTCCCCTGCATTCCATAAACTCTGATGATTCTCTATTAGCTCAAGGATCAGATGTGTACAATTCTCTGTTTGGCTTTCAAAGCCATCATAACCTAGCTCCTTTCTACCTACTTTCTACAGTCTTGTTGTATTCTTTTACTATTTATATTTGTATATAACCTTACTCACTTTTGTGTATTCTGAGATCCAGTGACCTTGCTGTTCCTCATACAAGATGCCTCATCTGACTCAGGGCATTTTCTTTGGCTGTTACACATTCCTGGTTTTTCCCTCTACTTATCTCCACCTCCTGGTCTTCCTGACTTCAAGTTCCACCTAACTCTCATCTACTATCTGAAGTCTTTCCTAATCTCACTTAATACTAATGTCTTCCCTTCACTGACTATCTTTAATTTATCCTGTATCTTTTTTGTATGTAGCCGTTGTCAGATTGTCTTCATTAGAATCTGAGCTTCTTGAGACCTGGGACTATTTTTTGCCTTTATATTTCTAGAACTTAGAACAGTGCCTGGCACATAGTAGGTTTTTACTACATGCTTGACCTGCTTATTGACTGTGAAATAAGAAGCATTCAAAACACTAGAAAAACCATTTCAGAAGATGATTCCCTATAACTCCCTTTTTTCTGATCAAGGATGACAAAAATGCTGCCTTTCTTCTGATGGAAAGTGACAGACTAATCATCAGCCTTCCCAGAGTGAAGTGGACTGAAGCTGCATTGACCATGGCATCTAGGCTGCAAGAAGAATGCATAGCATTTATTGTGGCAAACTTCTCCCAGATAATACAGAGTGAGAACTTTGCTCTTCTTTTACAGGTATTGTCACCTTATTTTTCAGTTTCTCCTTTTTTGCTGATTGCATTGTAACATTTTAAAGTAATATTTATTTATATATAAAATTGCACAATTTCAATAAATTTAATGTTCCCAATTTCAGATGCCACCTACTTTATCACCTTTACCCACAATTGAGTACGTTCTTGCCTTTGAAGCTGCATATTAGTTTGTATTTCCGTTATGTTATTTGTCATCATTTGCTTTATACAGTAGTTAGTTGTGTACTTGCCTCATCTGCCCTTCTAGATAGTAAATTTGACAAGGTAGAAATCATGCTTTATTTATCTCTGTATACTTCATAGTTACCAGGATAGTGTCTTTAACATATTAAATGTTAAGTAATCCTTTGCTGAATTGTGTAGCGATGAGCAATTCTTTGTGCAGAGGAAAGGCTGCCTGGAATGTCTCAGTGTGACCCAGTGTTAAACTGGCCTGCACTGCTTTTCCAGTTGATGTTGCTCACAGATTACCAACCAAAGTGTCTGAAAACAACACGGACACCATTTGGTGGTGATGGTGGTTTTTAACTAAAAATGGAATTGTTTTCTCAGCAAAATTAACTCTCTGACTTGAGCCAAATCTTCATAGGGCTGTTGGCCCATCTAGTGTCACCAGAGGACTGATAGAAAAGCATTTCTAAGATTATAAAAATTTCCATGTAAAACAGAGGACCTTCTAGGTTCTATTTAATTAGGTAGAGTTAATGGGGTTCTTATAACTTTTTGGTGATTTTATGGGGGAGATGGAAAAAAAGAATGAATGATAATAACTTCTGGATTACTTCATGTCACCAGAGTTATGATGAATCTTCTACTATTATGTCAGCCTTTCAAGCTTAATCTTAGCTTATGAAATTGTGAGGAAAGCTATCCCATTGTACATTTCATTGTATGTGAATGTTTGTCTGCTTTTTTTCCATAGTCACAAGCAATGAGTAGCACAGCAGATCTCTTGGACAAAGTTCTTAAAGCAATTGAGAAAAACATCACCACTGAAAATAGCTGTTTACTTCTAATGGCTGTGGATACTCTGCTGAATGCTGAAAGTACAAAGGAAATGGTATTGATACAAATGTTATAATGAAAATATAACATTTACACGACTCCAGAATATTTTTAAGATTAAGAATTTCAAGGAACTACAAATGAATTTGTAATGATGATTTGGATTTAGGCATTTTAAATGATTTACTTTAAACAGTTTTTAACAATCAGTTTTCCTTTTGTTGAAAAAGTAGATGTTTTAAACTACTAACAGCCAAAAGTACCCCATTGGTTAATAAGACAATATTATATACCATTGGTTAATAATATTTACCCTTATAACAATGATGTTACAAAACCAAATTTTCTGAGTATAAAATTTATCTGAAATATTCTTGCAGATTTTGACTTTTGTAACAAATGTATATTTTTTTCTCTTTGGTGTTGGTGTCTGGTTTTAAAACTTGAGTCCTTTGGTGATTTGAGTAAAATATAAAAATTAAAATGATGCTGATGCTTTATATGCACATATTAACCAATGTTAATTATTAAGTTACGGCAGGCTAGTGGTATTTTGTTCAGCAAGAGTGATAAAAATTTAATCAAATCTAATGCTGTTCCCTCGAGTATTTGACCTTGTAGTGACTTGGCCTATTATAAAACCCCACGGAAGATACTCCTAAAGAGGTCACTAGCAATTTAAAGCAATGTTTCAGCTTTGATAGAAGAGATCTGTCTTAATACAGCACTGTAGAATTGGGGTGCTGAACAGTAAGCTTTCATTAGGAACGTGTAGTCTACAATCTTAAAAATCTAAGTGATGACATCATTCATCTAGCTTAAGGAGTAAGTAGATTCTGAAAGGAATAATGACTGGTTGCTATGACAATGTGGCTCTCCCCAGCCGCTGATTTGTTGCTTGAACACAGGGTTTTACGTGCAAGATCCAGGCTCTGCGTGATAAGCTGTGGCTCTTCCTGGTTCAGTCTTTTTATGCTGTTCGTCACACAGAAAGCTGGAGTCTGATGAGACCAGATGATCAGCAGAAGATCCAAGCAGGTGTGTTAACTGTAGAATTCTTTATCTTTATATGAGGGTTATTTTTTGCCATACATTTTGAGAATTCTTAATAAGTACCAGGAGTGGAGGTGGGATGCTTCTGTTATTTAAAGTATTAAGGTGCCATGTACAACTAGTGATAGTATATTTAGTCAGCCTTGAAACTGATGAAGCAGTTTTGGGAGAATTTCTTTTTTGTTTTGTTTTTCTAGAGCTTTAATTAGGCACATGTAAAATGGAGACAGGACTCCCTTTCCTATATACATCTGTCTGTTTCTATCTCCTGTACATTAGTAAAATTGTTCCCATGTTATTTATATAAAACATTATTAATACTAGATGAGTAATATGGGAAATTTTCATTTGCATAGAACAGTTTACTAAATATACTTTCTTCTTTTTACATATTTTATTATTAAAGCTTCCTCATTTCTTACATAAAATCTGTTTCATGTGAGTTGTGTATAAATTAGGTGGATTTATTTCACAACTGATAGCTTCAGTGCTATTCTATGTGCTATTGCAGAATCTCTAATGAGCGATATCATGGTCTCTGACATTTAACAGACATCACTTGACACATTAGAACTAAACTAAAAACATTTATTGCTCTGAATATTTCTTTGTTTCAAAAATGTTAAAGTAAAATGTTAAGGGTGTGGAACTGAAAATGGCTTCAGGACCATCTTTGTTAAAGCAGATGGTACAGAAAACATATTGGAATGTTCAATAAGAATATTTACTAAGACATTTTGGATCATGTTATTTTGCTTTATATATTTTATAAAACAAGCCATTTTATGAATTTTAACACATGATATCTGCACATAATGAAAAGTATTTATGATGATAGTTTTCATTTTTTTAATTCCTTAATTACATATTGAGTAAATGATCTAATCCATCTACCTTTTATTACTATGATGTGGGGTTATGGTTAAATATGATCTGAAGAGTGTGTAGTTTAAAGTGTTCTATCATTTCTTTTTTGCATTTAAAAATTTGGGAGAATTTTCTCATGGTGTGCTTTTCTGTTATGAATTTATGTAGCACCTGTATTTATCCACTAAAAATTCTATAGATTTTTTTTTAAAACCATGGATCAGTCAGTGGTGTAGGTGTCATTCAAAACTTTCTCCTGATTGGTAGCAAAGTTTTGGGGTTTGGGGTTTTGTTTGGTATTTTTAGGATTTTTGCTTTGCTCTTTTACAAGATTTCATGTCCCCAAGTTGAGATCCTTATAATGTTTTACATTTTAATTATTTAAAGCCATAGGAAAATAATTCAAAACTTTGAATGTCTAATCAGTAATAAAGATGGTTAATACAGGAAACTTCCCATTTTCAGATACTAATTTATGAAAATATTAGTATTATAAGACAACTTGTCTTCAGTTTCATATCTATTAAAATTTATAAGACCTAAGCTGTACAGAAATACTGCATTGGGTACCCCACCCCACAGCCCCCAAAAAGGGAAGAAACGAGATAATCTTATGCATCTACTTCTCATGATCTTTTTTTACTAATCTTTGGGAGTGATTTGTGTTAATATCTTTATGGATGTGAATGTAAAGAATTATTTGCTCACCAAGGATCAGTACCTGCAATGCCATTTTCAGGGTTCTGCTTTGTCCTACAGCATAGTTTCATAGAATGGAGAAGATTGCTATGTGGCTTCCTCCGTAAATTTAGCATACTTTTTATTGGATGTTTTGATATGTCATATACTTTATGGAAACTATCTTTACGTTATCTGAATAGATTTTTTTTAAAACAATCTCCAAAGGAATAGACATCAGCCATATGATATTAATAATCTCATCCAGTTATTTCTGTTTTCATCATGCCATTAAAATTCTTATTTGAAGAAATACATGAATGCTAGCCCCAAAGTATGATGTGTATGAATGTTTTGTTTATGATAATACAAATGTTTATTTAGATATCTTAACCTGAATCATTAAATTGTGTGTAATTTTAAGAAATTATATATTAGGCTTATGGAGCCTTGCATTTTCTTGTCAAAATCTCAACATCACTTTCCTCCAACCCTCCCCTAAATTCAACATATATTTATGGTTCATCTGTCTTAACAGATTATTTTTTAAATAGAAGTATTATAAATGTTTTTTAAAAGATATATGCAATTGTTACAAGCTGTTGAGTCTTTAAAATTGGAAAATTAATTGAAGTTAATTACCTCAATTTTAAAATTTTAAAAACTTACTCTTAGTTTATAAATCTTTTGTATACGAGAATCGATTCTTCATCTCACTTAAGGGTACATTCAGAGGTGATGTGAGCATAATGTTGCCATTAACTTGAAAAGAAACTATGGGGACCAGAGCAAGACCATGCAGATTTTATTTGAAGTTTGCAAGGAATTTGGAAGTGTGCTGTAATTGTTTTCAAGAACCCAAAATTATCTCCACCCAAACATGTCCTTCCTACCTGCTATCTTCCTGCTTTCCTTTTATGAAAAGAAATTGATTCTTAAAGAATTAAACCACTGTTTCTTTTACAGCTGCATTTGATAAGGGTGATGATCGAAGACTTGGCAAAAAGCCAATTTTCAGTAGTTCTCAGGTAAATCCCTTCATGTTCACATGTCAAATAGAAAAAAAAATTCTCAAGAATAATTTCATATTTGGTTAAGTATTGAAATAATTCGTGTTTCAATTCTGTTCCTTCATTGTTAATGATTCTTCTTCACCGGATTTTTCTTGGCACTTTAACTCAATATTTTACATAAAAGGTTCCAAAAACCTTAGTGCAGTTTTTAAGTTTTAATAACTTATTTAGAAAGAATGTGCTATTTTGTCATACTTATTATCTCACTGGCATGGATGGTAGATGGTGTGATACTTCTTCCATTTCCTTGAAAGCCCTGTTGGCAACTAAGCATGTTGGAACTGTGCCAATAATTCAAATACTTGAATTGTGGATCCAATTCAATCTTAAAATTTCCTACTTAACCTACTTCTTAAATTTTTCATTTATTCCTTTTTTCCCTGTGCTAAAGTATTTGAATTCCCATGCCCAGATGAGCTACATTCCAGAGTACTGACAGAACTGGCAGATGTAGGGGCAGCTAGGTGGCGCAGTGGATAGAGCACTGGCCCTAAAGTCAGGAGGACCTGAGTTCAAATCCGACCTCAGACCAAACACTTGACACATACTAGCTGTGTGACCTTAGGCAAGTCACTTAACCCCAATTGCCTCACCAAAAAAAAAAAAACAAAAACAAGAACTGGCAGATGTAAATGCCACTTGGTGTTGGTAGAGGCCAGACCCAGCTGATGGACTGCAGGACCGTCAGTTTCGACTCCCATCACAGACAGTTTAGTATATAGTCTATATTTCATATTCATTTATCTCCATGCATGTCATTTTCCCAAAAATGCAAACTGGCTGGTGGGGACTGCTTCATTATTGTCTTTGTACCCCCAGACTTGTACGTAGTTGGTGCTCAGTAAATGCTCATTGAATGTATGAACACTGTATTTGTAGGCTAACCAGGTAAATAGTATAGCATCATTACAATGTAATTGTTATTTCTGTGAAATTCCATAAGAAATGGATATATTTTAGATTTTGCTCAAGTGTTTCAGATCACATTGTAACACAGGTTTACCTGTAACATGGAGTTGGACTCTGAAATCGTTTGTGATGAGATTTGCACTGTGAAGTGCTTTGGTTTTCTGTAGCTGAGGCAACAGGCTACCCTGAAGCATAAGTTCATGGTCCAGTGAGATCATGTGTTAAGAGCCCACCAAATTCATTACTAAGCAGTTTTCAGTGTAACAGTGTTTTGGAAGAGCTCTAAAGGGGGAGCTGTGTGTGTATTCCAGGGGTGAGGAAGCTGTGGCCTTGAGGCCGCAGGTTCTCCACCCCTGAATTTTAGCGAGTAACTTTAAAGTATGTACTTTAAAATAAGCTTTGATCAGAGAACCAAAATGACGGATCATATATACTTGGATAAAGATGGTTTTGCCATTTCCTTCTCCAGTGGATTAAGGCAAATGGCAGTGTTGCACAACTAATGAGTATGTGAGCCCAGATTTGAACTCAAGCCTTCTTGACTCCAGACTTGAGTCAACCTGAGATTGCTTGTCATAGTGCAGAGAAGACTAGCTTTGAAGTCAAAAGACCTGAGTACAAATCCTACCTGATGCTTACTACCTATAAGACTTTGGGCAAGTCACTTCATCTCAGTTTTCTCACCTATGAAATAAGGAGGTTGAACTCAGTGCCCTCTGAGGGCCCTTCCAGGTCTTGATCCTACGATGTCATCATTGTGAGTACTTCCCCAGTGATACAGATCACAACCATCCAGGCTTTTTCGTCCTGTGTGACTACTGGCCATGTGCATTCAAATAACCTCCCTGAGGCTCCATATGGCCAGTAATACTAGGGATTTTAATCTTGATATTGTAGGTATACCAATGGAACATGCTATACCCCAATTTTTATTCATTCTTGCAATATGACTGGCTCACCTCCCTTTCTGATCATCCATATCTCTAACAGCATCCTTCATGTGGTTTCACTTGTGTGATTCTTGGTGGGTGACACATCACAGCCTTCCCAGGCTCACCATATGTCCTTCTGTTGCCCTTTGGGTGACCCTCCTTGGAGATACAGAGTATTCCATGGCGTGAAGACACGTTTGGCTAATTATAAGGAGTAGCTCTTTAATGGACTATTGCAATTCTTCAGTTCCACATTTCTTTCTTTGTTTTTTTGCACACTTTGCTCCTACTTCGAAGATCTCAGATTTAGAGCTGAAAGGGACCTTAGTCTGACACACCCTTTACAGAGGAGAAAACTGAGGCACAGAGAAGTGAAGGGCCTTCTCCAGGGCCAGGCAGCCAGATCTCATGTGGGACTGGAAGCCAGCTCTTCTTTTCTCCACTGTGCCACACTGCCTCTCGAGTCAAGCAGAATAAGTCAAACCTTCTTTCTATGTATGTGTAACCCTTTTCAATGGTATGTGGCCTGCTGCAGACTGTGAAAAGCCAATTTCAGCATGGACAACCACATACTATCAAAGTATATTTTGCTATGGCTATTTTTGGTGTCTTTGACAAGACAGTATGACAAACTCCAATAAATTGGGTGTCATAAACAAATTTTTCACAGGAGAGCATTAATTGAGAGCATAATAAATGAAAACAAAAATCTGAAGTAAATAAAGTGCTTAACTACTTTTTAAGTTCCAGGAGTTCAGAGTGGGGTGTATACAGAACCAAGTTTAAAATGTTGGTATTACACTTCATTGATAACTGAAAAATCTTCACAGATGGCAGTGATGTTGGAATGAGAGAGTAACAAAAAATGAGCAGAAGTAGCCTGAGATAGTGGAGAGAGCACCAGCTCATGTATTCCCAGGGAATCTCAACAAGCCTCACTAAATCAAGAGGGTCCCTTTTCCTTTCCAAGGCCAATTTACCAACCCTGTGATCTTAATCCAAGTCCTTCCTGTCCATACTGGAAGCTTCTCGCTCAACTGTTCCTTCTTTCTCTCTCATCTTCAGTTTTTCCTTTAACTACTGGTACCTTTCCCACCATCTGTGCACTTGCCTGCATATGTCCCATTCTTAAAAAACAACCAAAACATTTGACTTGATCTTACCACCCTCTCAAGTCATTTTCATTTATCTCTTCTCCTTTTCATGGTTAAACTTCCAAAAAGCTTTTTCTACACTCACCATTTTCTACTTCCTCAGGTCCTCATCACTTCCCAATCCATCTCAACCTAGCTACTATCCCACCACTCTACCAAAACACCACCACAGAAACTACCTTCTCCAAAGTCACCAACAATTTCTTAACTGCTAATTCCAAAGGCCTTTTTCTCTCAGTCCTCATTTTACTAGATGTCTATTGACTATTCACTTCACCAAACTATTCTCTCCTCCCAAGCTTTCATGATACTTTTAACTTGGTTCTCCTACCTTTCTGGCTTTCTCTGCATTCTCTTTTGCTGGATCATCATTCATCTCTCACCCCTGAGTTTTGGCACGCATTGAAGCTCTTTCTGAGCCCCTTCCACTCTCCTTTCTTCCTCTCTGTTCTCCTAAATATAGTATACTTTCTTTACTTGACCCAGATACATGCCCACTTATTGCTCAACAGCTAACCAAAACTATTTCTTTACCACATGGTTATCAGGCCAGAAAAACAGTCATGACTTTTATGATGAATAACCATTTTTACTGTTACTCATTACCATGAGTAATGTTTCTTTTTTGGTCCAGACCTGTGATTTCATCATTATAGGAAAATCCTGGAAACTGTCCTTCTTACTGATCAATATTAATCTGGAGTTAGCATCTCAGAGAGCTGCCTGGGGCACTGAGAGGTTTGGTTATTTGTCCCTGGTTTCACTGAGAGGGTGTATCAGAAGCAAGACTTAAGCCCCGGTCTTTCTGACTCCGAGGTTGGTGTTCTATCAGCTCTTCCATGCTTCCTCTAATGAGTAATAATTAGGGTGATGATGATCACAAAATGCTAGAGCTGTAAGAGACTTTAAAGATCATCATGTGCAACTTCATTAATTTACAGGTGAAGAAAGCAAATCTCGGAGGGGCGACGTGACTTGTCGCCAGTCAGTGGTAGAATTAGGTCTTAAACCTAGATCTTTGAAGTGCAGTGCTTTTTTTTTTTTTTAATTATGTGTTTCTGCCTCTGTAAAACACAAATGGTAGGCATTTTGTTACCTTGTTCTGCACTAGATTTTTTTCCTACACTATGCCATCTCCTTTATTGAATGTATTTACCTATGTTCACTCACTTTATTTTTTTTTTGCATTCATTTTTTTGGTCTAAGAACACTCCATAATCAGTTCTTAAGCTTGAAAGAATGTATAACTTTATATCCCTAAATTGAAGGTCTAAGTAAAACCTGTAGAATACCATTAAACTACACTTAGCTAAGCTAAGTTTAAGGTAAACTTAGCCAAGGGAGGAAAAAGTATTATATGTTTTATTACAGATTGAAGTGCATTTTAGTATCTTATTTTTATATAACCTTCAGAATAACTTTGGAAAATCTACCAGCCTTACAAAATTTTAATCCATTTATCCATTCCATGACGAGTCAGGCTAAGAAGAACTCTAAAATAAGTGAAGGTACCCAACTGCCTCCCATTTCTGTATTTATTTTCCCCTCGTCTTTCATCCTTCAGAACTTATTTTTTTATTTGACTTGTGATTTAGGAAACTCTTAAGGAGAAATTCCTTCTTACCAATACAGATCAATACCTACTCTGCAACTTCTCCTCTTAGAAAGTTGCCTGAGGTGTGAAGTCAGGTAACTTGCCCCTCAGGGCCATACCACCAGTGTTATGTGTCAAAGGCAGTACTTCCTGACTCCACGCCAGTTCTCTATTTACTGCACCATTTCATTCTACAACATAAGGAACTCAATTTGTTATTCTTCCTCCTTAGTAGTATTTGTATTGTATAAGAGGACTGCCAAAAATGGGTAGTTCTTAACTCAAAGGAAACGTTTCTCTTTAGTGGAAAAATTCAGGCACAATTGAAGGAGAGGTTTTAAGCAAGGACCTTCCCTTATATTACACCTGCTTAAAAATGTCTCCCTGATCCATGCAAGCAGCTTTGACCTTTATTCTTCAGTTATATACCATACCATAGTGTCCTGCAGTAGATAAGCAGATAGCTTTTTAAAAAAAATTTTAATTAGATATTTATTGATCTTTTCTTTTTATATTGTCTCTATTTCCCCCTGCATACTTCCCTTCTCCCCTTTGTTATAAAATCTCTCCTTTGTAACAAAGAACAAAAGAAAAAAAATGAAAGAAAAAAATTTCAGTAAAACCAATCAGCACATTGAAAAAAATCTAATATATATGCCCATGGACTCCCAACTCTGAAAAGGAGATAAGGGAAGTATATTCTCATATCTCTTCTTTGAAGTCAGACTTTGTCTTTTTAATTTTGCAAATTCAGTTTTTATTGTTTTGCAGTGGTTATTTTTCTTTTATATTGTTGTAGTTATTATATGCTGTCTTCCTGGTTCTGCTTACTTCACTCTGCATCAGTTTGTGTAGATCTTTCCATGTTTCTCTGTATTAATCACATTCATCATTTCTTACAGTATAGTAATATTCCATTACATTCGTGTATCAAAATTTGCTTAATCATGCCCCAGTCAATGGACATCTTTGTTTCAGTCAGTTGACAAACATTTCTTAAGTGTGTGCCAGGCACTGTGCTAAACACTAAGGGTACAAAGAAAGGCAAAAGATGTTCCCTGCTCTCAAGAGCTCAAAGTCTAGTAGGGGAGAAAATATGCAAACAAATACATATGGACAAGTTGTATAGAGGATACATTGCAAATAATCAGAGGGAAGGCACTAAAATTAAGGGAGATTGGGACAGGCTTTCTGTAGAAGGTGGGATTTTAGCTGGGACTTGAAGGAAGCCAGGAGATGGAAATAAGGAGGGTGAACATTTCAGTCTTGGAGCACAAGCAGTGACAATGCTTAGAGCTGAGAGATGGAGCATCTTGTTCATCTAATAGCAATCAGGCCAATGTTACTGGGTTGAAGAATATATGATGCAGTATAAGGTGTAAGAAAACTGAAATGGTTGGAGAATAGCAGGTTATGCAGGGCTTTGAATGCCAGAGGATTTTATATTGGAAGTACTGAAGTAAATATTTTGGTATATATGGAGCCTTTTGTCATTGACCTTTTTTGTTTGTTTGTTTGTTTTTGTGAGGCAGTTGGGGTTAAGTGACTTGCCCAGGGTCACACAGGTAGGAAGTATTATGTGTCTGAAGCTGGATTTGAACTCAAGTCCTCCTGACACCAGGGCCAGTTTTCTATTCACTGCGGCACCTATCTGTACCTCACTGCGCCACCTAGCTGCCCTGTGTTATTGACCTTCTTGAACTATATGCCTAGCCAGTGGGATTTCTGGGTAAAATTTAGTCCCTTTATTTGCATAATTCTACATTGCTTTACAGAATGATTATACCAATTCATAGCTTCTCTAATAGCACATTAGTACAGATTTTTCGACATATCCTCCCAACATTGGCTATTCCTATCATTTGCCATCTTTACCAGTTTGCTAGATGTGAGCTGAAACTTCAGAGTTGTTTTGATTTGCATTTCTTTTGTTATTAATGATTTGGAACATTCTTTCATATAGTTTTTATTGGTTAAAAATTTTCTGAGAACTGTTAATTTATATCCTTTGACTGCTTATCTATTGGGGAATGGTGAATATGCATTTCTTATGTAATATTTTAACCTGGACTAAAAATAATGTGAAATAAATTTTTATTCATTCCTGTGATTTAGATGTCCTTAAAAAAGTAGAATTCATGTTATAAGTAGTCCATAATTATAACATGAATTTTCCTCATCTTTGTCTTCTTTGAAAGACTCAATATTGAGTATATGCTAGTTTAAAATAGAAAGATTGCTATATGTCAAGGAGCTAAAAATGCTGCATGTTCTTTTACATCACTGTTTTCTCTTCTTTCCAGCAAAGTAGATCCACTTCAGACTCTAGTGATATAAAAAACAGATCTTGGAGAGGAAAAGACAAGAAAGTCTCCTGTAGTTACCCCTCCACTGATCAAGAGAAAATGAAATCTGATGGGCTAGGAGCTTCTGGACATGCATCCAGTATAAATAGAAATACTGTGAATAAATCTTCAAAACATGATGATTTAAAGGGAAGGGACAATAAAAAAGCAGTGTCTAAGATTACAAAAGATATTAAGACTGGGGAAAAGATTGCTTCTGGAAAGCCTAGAGCTGTTATAAAGTCTAAAATAGAAAGTAATGATAACACTAAGACCGATATGTTTGCTCAACAAGATACTGAGCGTTCTTCCTCCTCCTCAAGTGGACAGAAAAACTCAGTAAGTGGAAAAGGAGTAAAAACCCAGGAAGGAAAAGGGGCAGGAGCTCGGCCAAAAACCCTCACTGGAAGCTCCAGCACACCAGCTAAAGCAAAGCCTCTGAAGAAAACCACTGGGAAGGGTGCTTCCTGCTCAGGCCCTACAGGCACTCTCAGCAAGTCTGCCAGTTCCAGTGTGGAATTACAAAGTCCCAGCGAGTGCCTGGATGAACCAAAGGAGGGTGGATCTCTAAAGGAAGAGAAGCCTTCTGATAGTAAACCATCTCCTTGTAATTCTCCTCAAGGAAGCCGAACAATAAGAAGCAACTTGGAGACTTCCAAAGGTTCTGCTGCAGGTGGGGGGAAGGCTTCCTTCATTGTTTAATAGTTTCTGCTGAAATTCCTAGAAAAAGTGAACCTGAATGATCTTTATTTGGTTTTAAGGGCTATGGGGGAAAAAAAAAAGCCCGTTAAGCCAAGAGTCTGGAGATCTGGGCTCTAATTCTAACTCACTAATCAGAGTCTGATTTTGTTCAAGTCCCCTAATTTCTCTAGAACTTTCGTTACTTCATCTGTAAAACGGAGTGGGTTGAACTTGAAAGTCTTTCAGCTCTAACTCTATGTCCTGTGATCCTAAATTTTGTTTAGAACTAAGGCCAGTTAATTTGGTCAATATATAATTGCTGTACATTTAACACATTCTATTCCGTAACTCAAATTTGCTTAATTTATAGCAGTGAAATCCCGGCCTGTTTCAAGGAATGCTGAGGGAGCTTCCAATAAAAAAAGGGTTAATGAACATGAGACTCACATAAGTAATAGGTAGGTCTTCATTCATACTTGATGTAAGCATGTTGGTTTTTTATTTTCCTCTAAAAGTTAATCATAGTCTGACTACTTTCTGTATCAGTGATTTTTTATCTTTTTTGTGTTACGGACCTCCCACATAACACCACCCCCTCATCAGTCTGGTGAAGCCTATGAACCCTGAACCCCTTCTGGGAATAATGTTTTTAAATGCATAAAGAAAAAAAAATAAGAGTGCTCAGGAAACCAATCATTTTGTAACACAGTTATCAAACATTTTTAAAAATAAGTTTACAGGGGACAGCTGGGTATCACAGTGGATAGAGCACCGGCCCTGAAGTTAGGAGGACCTGAGTTCAAATCCGGCCTCAGACCAAACACTTAACATGTGTGACCCTGGGCAAGTCACTTAACCCCAATTGCCTAAAAAAACAAAACAAACAAACAAAAAAAAAGTTTACAGACCCCAGGTTAAGAACCCTGTTTAGATATTGTCCACAATTTGCATTTTTTATAGAAAGACAATACTTAGAAGAAGTGGCAGTTTGGTAGGGAAAAGGTGTATTTAAGTTGTGGTACTTAGAATTGATCGCTTCATCTTCATTCTAAAACTGACAGTATATGAGACTTTGGATTTTTCATTTGCTTTTCAGAAAGGAAGTAAACTGTAGGTTGAAAGTTTTTATAATTTATTGATAAAAATACATTTTATGTATATATTTATTTTGGAGTTCACATTTTGGGTTTTAAATTTGATACGTGTTTTCTTTTCTCCTTTTTTTTCTTATCAGTACAACCAAGAAGGTTATTGGTAAGGAGTCTAGTGATCAGATCTCCCAAACAGTTTTGAAGAAGAGAGGACACAGTAGTTCTGCAGGCTTGCAACGAGCAAAGAGTGCCCCATCTGGTCTTACTAAAACCCAAGGTAAAGTGGAAAGCCTCTGAAAATGAACTGTTGTATTGCTCTGACTGCTCAACTGCAGTTTGGAACTTGAGTAGCATGCAGCCAAAGTACATAGAAAACTTGCTTTTCTCCATTGAATTAACATACTCTTTCTTATTTACCCATTATTTGTAGACCCAGAATATATAAGGGCACTCATACCTTGTACTTCTTACCACAGTGTTTGCATTTAGATGGAGGACAGGAGGAGGGTTGAGTTTCTTTTTTTTCTTATTTCCTTTTTTGGTCTTATTTTTTTATAAATGAGATGAAATAATAGTGAAAAATCTCCAACTTACTTTGCATTCAGGTTCTTCTTGTTTTCTGCTCATGTATTGTTTGTGAAAGTTTCATTGATACCTAAAGGAATTCTTTCCGCAAAATGAATGCCTAAATTAGTGGTGTAACTAAGGAATCTGTAGTGTACAGGAGAGAATTTCTCCTGAATCTGCAGTGTGTGCCAATTTGCAATTCTCTGTTTTAGAAAAGTGACTAAAGTATGAATCAGATGCAGCATCTAATTTTTAAAGAATTATTCTTTTAGGATTAAACATTTATGTAGATGAGAGCAACTTATAAAGTCCAGAGTATATGAATTTGAATTAAATTATAATAGAGATGGAAATTGTCATTTGGGTCATGATAATAGCTTAAAATTAAATTAAACATTTAAAATGTTAAACTAACTCTTTGAAGAACTTAAATGTCCAAATTTAAGTTTGTTGAAATTAAGGGAAGAGGGGATTGTAACTTGAATTTTTAATGAGTTTCCTAAATTTAATTTATCCCACCCTCACCATTTTTCCATTAATACATTGTCTTAATGTATTAATGAACCTGATGAGAGCTACCTTAGAGTTGGGAATTAGCTTCCGAGAGCAAAGTAGTTGCTATTTTTTCAACAGGTGAATAAAGTGAAGTAAGCTTGTCTTCCATAAGTTCACAAAAGACCCACCCCCAATATGAGTCAAAGAATCAGGTATACATTATAACATATAAAATCTTAAATGGAGGGAGATAGATCCTATTCTCATACTTTTCTCTGAGGACTAGGTTTTTTTCTGGTTATTTGATGGAAAAGAAAAATGTGATTTTTAGGGGAGTAAAATCCTGTTATCTCTTATTTAGCATCAGTCAGTTCTACTTTTGTTCAATCTAGTTATGTGAAGTAATTTAAGATTAAATGTTGTGTTTTATTCTTTGTTTGAAAGGTGCTGTATTTTTAAACTTTTTTTTTGCTAGGATCCCAAGGAGATTCACCAAATTCATTAAAATCTACAGCTTCTCTAAAACATTCTGAAGAAAATGTGACACAGTTAAATCGTTCTACACCAATAGTTAAGAAAAAAACTACAAAGCAAGGACATGCATCTTTGGCAAAAACCAATGTGAAAACAACGATGGCCAAAACTCAAGTGCCCTCAAAGAAAGGTGAAACTGTCAACAGTAAAGACCAGAAACAGAAAACCATTTCTGGGCAGTCTACAGTCAAGTGTCAGTCTTCCCAGAGACCTTCAAGAAGTGAATCACCTATGACCCCAAAGAACATACATAACGATGGACCAAAAAATTGGGGCCAGAAAATCGAACCTGTTGGATTCCAAGCGAATGATAGTAACAAAACCAAACAAAAACAACATAGGCTACCAATTAATCCTGTGTTGGAGACTAATGGTGTAGAAGCATGTCCATCATCAAGTCTACCTGATCCACAAAAGCCATTAAATTATGAAGAAAATGATAAATCTACTCTGGAATCTGAATTGTCACTTCCTCCTATGAGCATTGAGATTGTTCCTAAATTAAATGAAGTAGTAAAAAATGAAGTAAAATCCAGACAGATTTCTAAGGATAAAAATGACACAAAATGTCCTGGTGATGGAGAAGCAGATAATTATGATGTGCCAAGGCATAGTACTGATGGGAGTGGTGATGCAGAGTCAATGTTTTATAGCAGCGCTAATCTAAAATCCATGACTTCAAGTCCAAATCCAGCCCAGCAGTGTGAAATCATTTGTAACTTTGTGGATAAAAAACATTTAGACTCAGCAAATGGAAAGCACTTGTCATCAGGGAGGGATAGCCATCTGGGACAAAAGGATACAAATATATCTGATATTAAAAGTGGGAAAAGTACTTCAGTTAGCCTTTCCGAAAGGATAAATACTACTTTTAATCCTGTACAAGATGAAAGAAAATCTAATATTTTTGAGGAAGAGCTGACCGTTACTAGTCAGTTGCCTGATGAATATTCCATGAAAGAAGATGAGCATGTTGCAAACAAATCAGATGTCTCTGACAAATGTTTTTTGAGTCAAGCACCAGAAAGAAATTCTCCTAAAGATGTGAACTCAACAGAAACACCAGAGAGCCATGAAAATCTGGAAACTCCTTTTGTGGGTCATTGGAATTTGAATACAGGTATTATACACCAGAGGGAGAGTCCTGAATCTGATACTGGTAGTGCAACCACCTCATCTGATGACATAAAGCCTAGATCAGAAGATTATGATGCTGGAGGGTCTCAGGATGATGATGGGTCAAATGAAAGAGGGATTTCTAAATGTAGCACTATGTTATGTCATGATTTTCTTGGGAGAAGTAGCAGTGATACCAGCACTCCTGAGGAATTGAAAATATATGATAGTAGTTTAAGGATAGAAGTAAAAGTGAAAAAGCAAAGTAACTCTGATATTTCCCAAGTTAATTCAACAAGTGAGGATGAAATTCCTAGGAAAAGGCCTGAAAGTTTGTCTCAACAAGGGATGGTAGTAGACCGTCCTCAGGAGAAAGAACATCTTCCACGAGGAGGTGTTCCATTTACTCAGGAAACAGACCAGGTTTCTTCCTCAGCAGATGAAACAGAAGATGAAAGATCTGAAGCTGAAAATGTTGCAGAAAAATTTCCTTTGTCTGACCCAGCTCCTCAGCAGTTCCAAGGAATTGTCAATTTGGCTTTTGAAGATGCAGCTGACAATGAAAGCCGAGAATTTCCTGCAACCAAAAATTTTAAAAGGTCAGTTCTACTTTCCGTGGATGAATGTGAGGAATTGGGATCTGACGATGGGGAAATTCACACCCCCCTTCACCGCTCCATCAATTCTCTGACTCCTGAGGTTTTTGATAGTCTTTCTCATGAACATCATGGAAAAACCTCATATTCCAGATACTCATTAGAAATTGAAGATAGTTTTTTAGAGTGCAAACAACATGAAAAAAGTGACAAATTAGAAAAAAATGGGAGCCCCATCTTGGATCCTAGTGGATTTGAGTCTGCAGGAAGAGATAAACAGGGTACTTCAGCTACAGGAAAAAATCATGCAGTGGATGTGCTGGGCAAAGCAGACGGGCCTTGTCTCCCAGAAGACACAAGTGTAAGTGTTAGGAGTGAAGAGGACAGTGAAGCACAGCAGTGCAGCAAACTTTATGATGGTGAAATAAAATCTCAAGAAAGACCCTGTCATTTGGCACTTCATCAAAGAGAGCCCGATTCAGACACACCAAAGACCAACAACTCTGCCTGGTCTGTTGACTCCCGTTGGAACCAGGTTCTGACTCAGGAAGGTCAAGTGAGAGAAATCTGCCATGCATCTACTGAAAATGCTAGTACTGCTCTTGCTGCAGGTAATGTACAGAAATAGAAACACTAAATCCTTCAGGAAACTTAAATTAACGGTCAGATTTTAAAGTTGTCTGGCGTTGTGGCCTCCATTTTAGCAAGGTAGAATAATTGCTTGCCAACTAACTCAAATTTAAATGAAACTTAAAGTTCTTTTAAATCTGAACCAACTAGTTTGTTTCTTTACTGCTTCTCTGGAATATTAATGAAAAATAATTTACTCTTTAGTAAAAATTTTTGATAGTTATTAGAGCCATTCTATTAAGAGATTTTATGCGAAGGAATAAGAACTCAATTTCCTGTAATATATTTATTTTCTGTCTAATTTAAGAGGCATTATTGATTATCAGTAGAAATTTTGGTATACATCAAGTGTGCTTATTGAACTATGCCAATGTATATCTAAGAGGGATGTGCAATAACTATAGTAACAATGTAACGAGAGCATTGACCTATTTTAACAACTATATCCATTATTGTAGCAATTTATATAAATTTTACAGAGATTAAGACTTTCAGGATCGCTGATTCTATTCTAAAATTTTCCAATAAAAAATAAATTTCCTAAAAGAGATTATATTTAGAAGCAATGACCACGTATGAAAGAGCTTTGGCTTGTTTCATATGGTTTGATAAGTTCTTGTCTAGTTGTTTTTTTGCCTTTGTCTTCATTATTATAGTAATTCAAAGTAGTGACCCATGTTTAAAATATGCAATAGCTACCTACTAGCTGTTGTGTATTAAGAACGAATGAAATGCTGACCAGCACGTTCAGCAAAACCATAACAAGTGATCAGGTGATCTCCAGGTTGGACTTTTTTGTTTGTTTGTTTGTTTGTCCTTGCCTGCAGCTTCTCTTGCATGTGCAATAGATGAATAAGCCTTGGGATGGAATGCTTTTGTTTCTCCTCTTTGAAACTGATTTACCTTAAAAGTCACCATTAAATTACCATGTCTTTTTTTTCTCTTTACGTTGTTATTGTAGAGAATTAGATGCCTGTGTGCATTCTGTGTCTGTGTTTATATGATTTATGTTATTTTCTGTATCAGAAGTTTTCTAATTACAGTATGGAGACTTATTGTGAATTACCAATGGTGATTTTGCCGCTTAAACTTCACATATAAACAACATCCTTCGTTTTTGTTTTTGTTTTTACATTAAAAATGCTTCAAAATTTTGTCAATTTTGTATAAACTTTTTTTTGTTCTATTACTTTGTTGGATTGTCACTGGTAGGTCGAGTTAATATTGCTCTACAAAACCCTGAGGGGGCAACCAGCATGTGCAGTCTTTACATTGTGTAGTCTTATGAATTATTTCAGGAGACATAGATGATTGTGACACATTGGCACAAACCTGCATGTATGAACATCGGCCTCCAAAAACCCTTTCTCCAATCTGCGAGATGGATGTTGTAGAAGCTTTTGAGCAGAAAACGGATTCAGAAACACATTTCGCAGGCATGGATTACGAAGATGACCGACACTTTGCAGAGCAGGATTGGACTCTTCTAAAGCAGCTGCTGTCTGGGCAGGATTCAGACCTCAATCTCAGAGACTCGGTTCCTGAAGACCTCAATTTAGCACGGTGTCTGATCAATCAGACATTGCTTCTGGCACGAGATGGCTCACAACCTCAGGGTAAAGCGCATGTGGACACTTTGAGTGGATGGAGGGAGCTCACATCTCCACTTGGTGACTCTTCAGCAAGCCTCACTGTGACAAGTTTTTCTTCTGAAGATTGTTCTTCTCCCCAAGGAGAATGGACAATTCTTGAACTGGAAACGCAACACTAAAGAGGTCAAAAACTTTGGAAAATTTTGAACTTCTTTACCCCTTTTTCTTTATGCTTCTATCCATATGATAACTGCATTGGGCCAAAGGCAGACAGCCCTGGGCGTGGAGGGGCTTTCCTATCTTTTCAGTTTACCGAAGTAAATGTAGTTCATTAGTCAATGAGATATAATCACAAGTGGGGAAAAAGTTCAAGGCTTCAACAAACTTTTTTCTAAATATCTTGAGCATGTTGCTATAGTTCTTTGAGAAATGAGAAGACTTGAAGGAAAATTCTTGTTTCATTTTTCCTTTCCCAACTGGTCATTGGTTCACTTGTCCTTTAATCCTCAAGATGGGAATGCACAATAAGTAGAGCCATCCCATTTCTTCTTGCTCTGCACATGGTAACATGGTAATTTGCAACAATAAAATACTCACTGTGCTTGTGTCAGTTTATCTGTACCTCATCCATGCTTAGAACATTCAAACTGTGAAAAGCTGAGTGCCAGCCTAGGGTGACGTTGAGTTAAGGTCAATGCTGAACATCAGGAAAGCCTTACCCTAGTTTTCCTAACAATTTATATTGAAGAAGTAATGACAGTAACTCACCTAAGACCACTACCACTTTCTGTTAGATGAGGCAAGTGGTAAATAATGTAAATCAGGATTGAGGTGGGAAAGCAGGTATTTAAAATCCCCTTGCCTTACTTCCCCTGCTTAGGAAGAATGAGGAATTCCATCTTCCTTATCTAAACACATGTTCAGTTCCTTCCCTGTTTACTTCATGAGAGAAATCTCTTGGGACAGTGTATTTGGGATGGATGTCGACCGCAGGGTAAGTGAGGGGAGATTTCTGGGGGCTCTTTGGAGTTTGGTTTCCATTTCAAAAGTCATTCTTGGCTTGGTGAATGTTTTCTTTGTGTGGCTCTAGTTCCTAGTTCCTTTTTTTCTGCATCTGATTACTATTCCCTATTAGGGTTGAAGATGAAACTTTATTCTGTACTCTAAGTATTTGAATAAGTATTTGAACAACTAGATGTGACTCACCCTTAGATTGACACAAAATATAACTAAATGTATTAGATTGGCTCTAATACCCTACCCCCTCAATTTAGCAAACCGCAACCTAACCACTATGGAGAAGTTTACATCTTGGATCTCCTCATTGCTTGAAATAGCTTGGCCTTCAAGATTTGAGCTCTGAAATTTTGTGAAGTTACAAAACCATGAAGATTGGCTCGCTGCATGTTCAGTTAGGTAACAAACTGAGCCCTCACTGATACACAGCAATACTTGTATATATCTCTGTCTAACTACCTATTGCAGTCTCTTCAATGGCTGTTCTGAGCCTCTCTTTACTGTCCCAGCTCCATCCCTAATTTTCTCTCTCTCAACAGATGCTCTTACTTCCTACTCTATTGAAAGACTGCCATCTCGCCCATTGTCTGTGCTTTCATTCCTCTCCTTTAGCCCTCCCAAGGCAAACCCCTCTATTTGTACCCTTAATCCCATCCCCTTCTATCTCCCAGACCTTGTTGCATTGATCGTTTCAACACTCTGTCATCTTCGTTCTCTCCTACTCTGTTTACTCCTTTCCCTCAACCTATAATTGTGCTCAGTTCCTTCTTGTACTAAAAAGATGTTTATCTTGACCTTGCCATCCATCCTTTCCATTATCCTATATCTTTGCTCCCTTTCACTGACAAACTAATTGGAAGAGTAGGTCCCCTTGCTTCTTCTCTTTCCTCACTAAACACTCCTCAACTCCCTGTAGTATATGATCCCATAGATCTCTGGATTGCCTAATCCAATAGCCATTTCTCAGTTATTTTCCTCAAATTTTGGACAGGATTTGACACTGTTGACCAATATCCCTCATTCTTGATAACATTCTCTCTTCGCTTCCATAACACTCCTCTCTCCTGATTCTCCTTTTAACTCCCTACCTTCTCAGTCTTCTTCCCTGATTCATTTTTCTTTTCCTGTCCTCTGAGTGGGATTGCCCCTCGAGCCTTTTATCCTTAGCCCACTTCTCTCTCTACACTACCTTCCTTGGAGATCTTACCCATTCCCAAGGTTTCTGTTATCTCCTCTATGGAGATGACCCAGAATCGGTATCTAGCCCCAGCCTATCTCCTGAGCTTAAGTTTCACATTTCCCATGCCTACTGGGTATCTTCCCTAAATGTTTTTGGCACCTCAAGTCAACATAATTAAAACTGAACTCATTATCTTGGTTTTTCTGTTTCAGCCACTTCCAGGCTTCTTATTTCTGTCCTGAGATTATACAGGTGACGCTAGAAGAGAGCTCAGCAATCATGTGGTGTTAAGAGCACTGCCGTCTTTCCAGGCTCCGCTTTGACTTGCTCCCGGCCTCATCTGAGTCTTCCTGACTTCCTTTTCTCTCACTTCTGCATCTTCCCTCCATTCACTTTTCACCCACGTCTACCGTAATTGCTTCATAAGTGGTCTCCTTGCTTCCAGGCAATGCCCTCTACCCACTGTTCTTCACATCGTAGATAGATTATAAGGCACAGGCCCAGCTGTGTCATCTGTGCAAAAATCTGCTCCTTATTGCCCATTACAGAATAAAAAACAAACTTCCATCCTGGCATTTAGCCCTTCTGCAGTCTAACTCCAGTCTCAATTCTGTTCTTATGTCATACTGCTCCTCTTCAGAAACTTTACATTCCAAGCAAACTAAGCTATTAGCTATTCGATGATTTTTTGGCCTACGCTTTTCTACCTCCTTGCTTTTGTACAGACAGATGTGTTCCTGGAACACACTTCTTCCCCATCTGTATTGAAGGCCCAACTTAGGTAGCACCTCTTCCATGAAGCCTTCCTTAATTCCCCCAGACAAAAGTGGTCTTTCCTTCCTCAGATTTTCTTACAACCCTTTCTCTGTATCATACTTGTGTATTTATCTTATTCCCACTATTAGATTGTAAATTAAGTACAGAGACTGTTATTTTTCATCTTTGCATTCCCAGTATTTAGTAAATCACTTTTGTACATAGTAGGTACTTAATAGTTACATATTAAATTGAGTTTATACTCATGTTGAGGGTGGGGGAGGAGAGCATAGGGCGATAAGGAAATACGTTCCCTGCATTTGGAAGCAAGACTTGTCTTAAAGAATCTATAGTTTGTCAGTTTGCGGCTAATTGCAGTAAATATAATAACCATGAATACTTAATTTTGTGTGATTAGAAAACCATGACAATTATGTTGGAATTATTAGTGACCTAGATGCCTTTTAGATATTTCAGTGGATCTATGGATTATCAGTTTTGAATACTCTTTCCATTGATACTGATTGTAACATCCTTATGTGAGATTTTAATACAGTGTGTTTCAGGAATTTCTTCATATGTGTTCTACCTAATGTACTAAAGAACTCCTAATTCTTTTAATATTTGTGGATACTTGTGGAACACTCAGACTTTCAGTTGTCCCTAATTTGGTGTTTGACCATCTCACTTTCTTTTCTGATCACATACATCCTCAGTGATTTTTATGTCATGTTTCACATCCAGGATATCATTGGTAATATGCAATAGTCTATTTAGGCCATGCTTCTTTCCATTGCCTTTTGGGTCACCTGCATTTTGAATCTTCTGAGATCTTTGGGTTCGTGATTCCCTGTAATACCATAATGTTACCTGGAGAACATTAATGTTAAAAATCTAGGCTTTTATAGCAAGTAGCTTGCAGTCATCGAAAGCAGTACACAGTGTTTAAATGTGGTGTTGTAGTTGAGTTGTTTTTCAGTCAGGCCCAACTCTTCGTGACCCTATTTGGAGCTTTCTTGGCAAAGATATTTTCCTTCTCCAGCTCATTTTACAGATAAGGAAACTGAGGCAAACAGTGTTAAATGGTTTGCCCAGGGTCACACAGCTAATTGTCTAAGGCCAGGTTTGAATTCAGGTCTTCCTGTCTCCATACCAGGCACACTCTCCACTGTGCCACCTAGTTGCCACTTAAATGTAATCCAACCCAATCTTCTACTTAATTTTGGTCATCTGTATCACTTGCAAATGGTATAAAAACTGTTGTATTAACTTTGGTTGAATGAGCTGCCCATCCAGATATATGTTGTAATCTGTATCATATTTATGTTTTTATAATTAGTCTGATCTTTTGAAAGAGCGTGGATTTTGTTGAGAAGTTTTATAGCCTTCTAAGGCTCAATGAAATTAGTACATGTCACTTGCAAATTTGGAAAACCTCATAATAGATAGGAAATCCTATTTATACTTCATTTGGAGCAGATGTTGAACAGTTATCTCCACAGTTGCATCTGTCAGAGAGTCTGGTCAGATTTTAACTGGGAAATCTTGTTTTTAAAGAGCCTTCAAGGGAACATTTTGTTCCCAAGTTGAAGTTAATAAAAAACAGGGATCTTTTACCCTCTATTACTCTTAATGAGTTGTGTGATGGCAAAGATATTGGGAAAATAATCCTCAAAGCTTCCATGTCGTAATTTTCATCAGAAATGCCATAAATGTATTGGTAGGCTTTTCGCATATAGATTATACAGAGAGAGATGAGAAAGTAGGTAGGTAGCTGCTGATACCTTTTTTGGTTTAAAAAATGTGTCATCTGTGATCTTTTACTTTCTTTTGCAACCTTCTCTTAGTGATACATTGAAAATTGATCCCCAAAATATATTACCTCCAAGATAGATTTCTACTATATATATTTGGTCAGATTTAGTAGCTTTTCCTGACTTAATCTTCTTAAGTACCATTGCTACTTTATTTTTTTATTTTAAAATTAATTTATTTTTAGTTTTCAACATTCACTTCCATAAGTTTTTGAGTTTTAAATTTTCTCCCCCTCCCACTTTCCCCCCCTCCACATGATGGCGTACAATCTGATATAGGTTCTACGTGTACATTCTTATGAAACATTTTCATATTAGCCATGTTTTAAAGAAGAATGCTACTTTCTTAATAGAGAACATCAGTTAATAGTCTAAATCTGATATATCCAGATAATGTGTCATTTATTCTTTGTTGAGAATAGATCAATATGGAAATCTCAGCAGATCCATTCCATTTTATACTAATTTGTTGTCCTTTCAGTTTCATATATAAATAGTCTCACATCAGGTTTCCTGTAGGGTTATTTGTGCTTTTTCAGCATTTGGTGAGTAGTGCGCTGCTCATAATCATCTGTCATCTGAAGACATACTAATGTTTTGCAAATGAGCTTGTACTCTATGCCATTGTTGCCCTCAACTACCATATGAATGCACAGGAAGGAGAGTGCACGTTTCTGGCTGAGTGGTGTCTGAAACCTGTCGGTCTACTTGTGATGGGACTGTTTGACATTGGCTTAACTCAAAAAAAAAATGCTTATAGTTGGAGTTCTTTGGCCCATTTTCTATTTTTCTGGAGCTGACAGTTTGGCAGAGATGGGACAACGATCACAGACCACAGAGAGAAGGTAGAGCTGCTCATCTCTTATTTTTCTTCTGTTTTCTCTGCCAGGGAGAATGACCTTTGGACTAAAAAGGATGGGACCAAAATGGCTAACAGGTAGATTTGATAAACAAGATAAGTAGGGAGAGAATAAGAGCACATATAGCTCTGGCCCTCAGTTCGCCATCACCAGGCCAACATGAGCTTCATGATCAGGTGCTGAAAGAGCTGATGTGGTTGCTGATCCGCTCTTAATTATCTGAAAGATCATGGAGAATGAGCGAGGTATTGTAGGTTTGGAAAAAGGCAAATGTCCCACTTTTTCTAAAGAGTAAGAGAACAGAGTCTGTAGACTATAGGTAAGTGAGCTTAACTTCAGTTCCTCACAGAATTCTAGAACATTACCAAGAGAACCAGGATGATGAAGGGCTTTGAGATCGTGCCCTGAGGACTGGTTGAAAGGCTTTTTTTAGCCTGAAGAGAGAAGAGTAAGAGGTGGACAAGATAGACAGCAGGATGTAATGGACATAGTTCTGGGCTTGGCGACATGAAGACCTATGTTCAGATGCCATCTTTGACCTTTGCTAGCTGTCTGATCCTAGGAAAATAGAAACCTCAGAGCCTCAGCTTCCTCCTTCCTTTCTTCCTCTATAAGGATGATGATGCCTATAGTACCTACCTCATAGGCTTGTTGCAAGGCTTAAAATAGGTGATGTGTTTGAAGTGCTCGGCAACCAGTAAAAGGCAATTAAAATGCTGAGGAAGAGAACTGCCTTTAAGAATTTGAAGGGCTTTTGCTTGGAAGAAGGATTGGGTTTTTCCTGCTTGACACCTGAAGGCAAAACTAGGAAAAAATGAATGGAAGTTACAAAAGGCAAATTTAGGGTTGATGGTTGAGGGCAATGCTTCTAACAAGGAGAGGCCTCCAAAAATAGAATGAACTGTGTCAGGAGGCAGTGGGTCTTCTTCATTTGAGCGCTTCAGGTGAAGGAAGGCTGTGTGGCTGCTAGGTGTGTTGTTGAGACTTCTTTTCTGGCACAGGCTGATTGAAGGACTTCAGGTTTTCTTCCAGATTCTGTGGTGCTGTGTGTATTGCTTTTTCTTCCCTCCTCCTCAACAATTGTTTTTATGCTCTAAGATCTTCCTTGTTAGGGTGGCAAGGCACTTGAAAACTTCACAATCACATAAATTAGATATAACAAAAAGTAATTTCACCCTTTGCCAATAAGTAATACAAGATTTTGCTGAAATAGTGATATTTCTCGCATTCTAATTGATTTGTTTTCATGTTGACCTTACATTTGAGTGATTTGCCCAGTAGGTCATAAGTCTTCTTACCTCTCTTTTGTACTTATCATGTAATATTTTATATTATGTTTATTAATGAATGCATCCCAGCCCAGTATTAAACCATAAGCTTTATGAGAGTGATGACTATATCTTATTTACCAAACTTTGTATTTCTTTTAGCCCCTGCACAGTGTTCTACACATAGGGATGTTTCCTAAATGTTTGTTGAATAGTGATGTGGGTCATGTCTGTAGATCAGTTTGTTCAAGTGGCTTTTGATATGGCCACATTCCTACTACTTTACTGCAAGGGTGGTTCTACAACCTAATAATTGAAGATAAGTTTCAATTCTTGCTTCTAATTTTCAAATAGAAATATAAAGATAGAATATATTCCAAGAAGTATTTGGCCTATCCCTCTGTTATTTGTTTTTGTTATATTAGCCACTATCCATTGGCTGTGCCCTTGAACCAGCTCTTTAATTATCCATTTTGTAGATTGTATAAAACAAGTTTTTTACCCCAACCCAAGTGGTTACTGCTACCTAGAACACTTACGGATTTTTTTTCTTTTAGCCTTTGATACATATCTTGGGGAGGCAAATTGATTTTAATATTCCTCTAAAGAAAACAAGATTCCTAAGAAAGGAATATTTCAGTAAAAAGTAATATGTGACAGCCAAATATGAACTAAGGGAACTATTTTTGATATCTGATACTTTGAATTATTTGAATAATTGCTTTACCCACCTCTACCATATTAATGTCTATAATTGAGTAAGCAATTTTTAAAGGTGAAAATCGTATGGCCTTATGGCCCTAAATTGTCTAATTCAGCATTTAATCGACATTAACGTCAAGAAATCTTTTCTCATGACCATGCTGAATCTCTCCCTGCAACTTAAAACTAATTTTCTCTATATTATCCTTTGTGTGAAGATCAATAACAGCTAGTTATAAATTTTGTATGACTTTTTTCATTAATATAGCACAGCTTGATAGAAGCAGTCTTGGCCTTCCAGATGCAATAGTAGTCAACTGTACATTATCATTAAATGCTAAAGGTAATGTTGCACTAGTTTCAGTGATGAACTTTAACTATGTCAGCTAATGTTGTAGTAGCGTTAAGGATTCAAAAATACTTAAGATTTAAGATACTAAATTTTAATAAGTACTCATTTAATGAGCTATGTATAATTAGTATCCTAAGAAATTAAATCTCAATAGCTTTACTTTAAATTTAATTTAATGTAATGTTTGATGTAACAAAATTACAGTGTTTTCTAGAGGATTTTGGCAGAACCATTAACCAACAGTTTTGGTGCCCAGGGCAAGCAACATGCTGAGATTCATGAAGCAACACTAAAATCAACTTTGAAATTCATAATGTAAAAATAATTCAGGCAATTAAAATAAATTTAGTAGACTAAAAGGACAGAATTGTTACCATAGTTGCTGGTGGCACTTCATTTTAACTATTAGCCTTCCTAACTAGGTATTAAATTCAGTTGTTAATATCTATGCCCTTCAAATTGCATGGCCCTTGGGCAAAGCCCTGGCTAGTTTGCCATAGTTAAAACTGTGGACTTTGGGTGCAATATAGAATTGATAGAGGCAATAGAATATTATTAAGACATTAAGATGCTGTCATTTAGCCTTAAATTAGCACGCAGACTTTGTCATTCCCACCCATTGTTTTACATCTTTGCATCTCCAGCATAGTGCCTTGCATGAAAATAGGGTTTTTAAAAAGTGAATTGACTAATATCTTTATGACTTGCCTAAATATCAGATTAAGAGTACGTATAATAAAATATCAAGATTTTTCTGACAATTATGTAAGAGAGTATGAATATGTATCTCAGAGTAAGGTAGAATTTATTAAATTTTACCCTATTCATTGATTGATTGGATCCTAGGCATTTGGGTGTGCCCCACTTTTTGTGACTGCCTTAATCTTAAACTGAAACTGCTACATTTTTCTTAATTTATAATTACAAAATAATTTGTCCCTTTAAAAAAGGGACTAGCTTCCCGGTTCAATTTCCTCCATTCCCCTGATTAATTCCCCTTTTAACTACCCAGATAGATGATCATAGCTTAAATGTCAAAACATCCGTAACTGCCACCATGATTTCCAAAGCCGATTCCTCTCTCTGTCACGAGCCTTGTCTGTGCATCTCTTCGTTTGCTTCACTCTTCTTAGACCTGTTCTTTATTCTTACCGTGACCTCCAGTCCCTTCACAAACCTAACCCTGGAGTTGGCCAATTCCTCAATGTATAGTCCTCTACCCACTTTGAATTCTTTGCCCTCCCTTTATCCTGTTTTCACTCACACCTTGCCAAATCCAGGTGCTGCACCACCACTTCCGTCTGTTTTCTTCATTCCTACCTATACGTTGCTGAGTGCTCCTAGAAGAAGTTGTACAATCCTACCAACTGGGTCCACTACAAATCTGTTATCAAAGTAGGCATAGCTAAGGGAAGAACTCCCCAGTATTCCACTTTCCAATATGTTGAGGTCCAAAGAACACAGTTGATTGGGATAAATTCTCAGGACTTCATTTGCTATGAGATTTGTGTCTCAGAATCAGCAGAATAACCATTTATGAGATGAGGAGGGACTACTGAGTACTGCAAGAGTGTTGTGAGAGAGGGGCAGCTAGGTGGCACAGTGGCTAGAGCACCAGCCCTGAATTCAGGAGGACCTGAGTTCAAATGCGGCCTCAGACCAAACACTTGACACTTACTAGCTGTGTGACCCTGGGCAAGTCACTTAACCCCAGTTGCCTGGGGGAAAAAATATACTATTTGGTGACCAATGAAAAGGTGGGGACAGGGAAGGATGGTTGAAAACATGTTGAAAAATATGGTTCAAGTACAAAATTAGAGAGGTCAGAGCATAGAGATGACAGCAAAGCTTCACGCCTCTTTATCATGAATACTTTATTCAAAAAGTGTGAAGAGGCACTAGATATGTATTTATTGATATAATAATGTGATTTTTTTTGTTATTTATGTGGTTTACTAACTTTGTAGCTTTTCTAATATTGAACCATTCCTGTATTTCTGGTATAAATCCAACCTGCTCATAGGATAGAATCTTTAATACGCTTCTGTAGCCTCTTTGCTAAAATGTTATTCAATAATTCTGCACTGATCTTTTTTTTAGTAATATTGGTCTATAACAAAGGTTCCTAACCTTGTTTTTCAAAAAACATTTTGATAACTATATTTCAACATAATTGGTTCCCATTTTAATCCTATATGTTTTATTTTATGCATATGAAAACCTGGTTCTGAGAAGAGGTTCATAAACTTCACCAGACTATCTCCAAAGGGGTCCACAATACAAAAAGAAGGTGAAGAACTTTGTCTATAGTATTTTTTCCTTTGATTTATCTCTCCATGATTTAGGTATCAGGTCCATATTTGTCTCAAAGAAGGAGTTTGGTAGTATGCCTTCTTTCTCTGTTTTTTTTTTTTTTGCTAACAATTTATGTAATATTAGAGTTAATTTTTCTTTGAATGTTTAATGTAACTCAGTGGTAAATCTGTTTGGGCCTGTTTTCCCCCTTTTGGGAGTTCATTTAAAACTTATTTAATTTCTTTAGACATTAAGTATCATGACTTCCAAGTAACATTGCAAGAAATTAAACTGGGGCAGCTAAGTGGCACAGTGGATAGAGCTCTGGCCTTGGAAGTCAGGAGGACCTGAGTTCAAATCTGACCTCAGACACGTGACACTTATAAGCTGTGTGACTCTGGGCAAGTCACTTAACCCCGATTGCCTCACCAAAAAACAAAAAAAAAATTAAATTGAATACATTTTAACAGATAAATAAATGGTTATTGATGGGGGAATCATTGCCAAATAAAATTTTTACATACAGTCAGATCACTGAATTGTTGGGAAAAGTGTCAAAATCAATATACAATTAAAATTATAAAAATGAGAAGATACAACACACTGTAGAGCTAACTCCAGCCTAACACTTAAATAAGCAATTCCCCAAAGTAGAAAATGGATAAAAGAACAGATATTAACAAACTATCACAATTTCATTAGAAAATTTAACTGACATAAATTAATCTCCACAGTGAAGAAACCAAAAGAACATAAAAACCACTTCCATCAGCAAATACTTGATCTTGCCCAGTGGAAAGAAATGGCAGCCAAGGGCAACACTGATTTAGAATTTAAATTTATTTGCAATATCTTGTGGTAGAGAATGATGGAAAATTATAGACCATCTTACCTCAGAAAACACTGAGAAAGGGCCAGAAAAAACAAATTTTCTGTAAGTTTGGAAACAGACTTCTCTAAGTTGGACCATCCCAAGGATATTGAAGGGTGAACCTGGAGGGACAATGAACATAAGAAAAATGAAGATGATCTGTCAATCTTTCTGTAACACACTCATCTTTCTGTCAATGACAGTGAAGGCTCCACATTTTGATGCTAGTATAGTCTCTGATGTGCCACATTTGTAAGTAGAAGGGCCCCAAAATAAGCAAATACAAGGACCAATATCTGCACTAGTATATACAGAAAAGGTCCCTGAGGAAGGTGACATAATTGTGAGGTCACTGAAGTATTGATTCTCCTGGTATCTGAAAAAAAAAAAAGGAGGATAGGGGCAGCTAGGTGGTGCAGTGGATAGAGCTCCGGTCTTGAAGTCAGGAGGACCTGCATTCAAATTTGGCCTTGGCCACTTGACACTTACTAGCTGTGTGACCCTGGGCAAGTCACTTAACCTCAATTGCCTCACCAAAAAGGAAAAAAAAAAGAAGAATTTTAAAAAGAAAAAAAGAAAAGAGGAGGATGCCAAATGTCTAGAATAAATCAAGGACCTTATTATCTTTAAATGGTTCTGTGAAGTCATCAGTGTAAGTATTTCTTCCTATGATACTGACCCCAACCCACCATGCCTGCACACTTTTTGCATCTCTTGTCCATGTCCTTCCACAGGTCCACCTTGGTGGGCTGGAGCAGAGAGGGATCCACTGAGGGGTCTGCCGAAGACCTTCCCTGAGTTTTCTCAACATCACTGTCCATTGGCTAGTCTTTACTCTCCCTGTGTGACCAACCCCACTCCTTTGTTGATCACACCTTTCTTTAATGACATCCTTTACACTAATTCTCCACAGTGTTTTGTTTGTGAGAAAATGATAACAGCCTATTGGTGTTTGCCATGGGACCTCTTTGGTGATTGCCTTTTTGGTGATCCTTACTTTCAATTCTTTGGAGACATTAGTGTTCTGTGACTCAAGGACATACATTAGAAGAATATTAGTATTGAAAAGTTGGGGTTTTGTTTCAGGAAGAAGCGTGGGATTATTGAAAGAACTTTGCAGTTTCCCAAAGACAACCTACTCTCCTCCTACTGTTCATTTCCAAGCCCAACTTACTGTTCATTTGTAATGTCTATCCAAAATACCTCTACTAATGAAAAAGATTGTTCATTTGACTGCACATTATATCAGAGTCTGGACAAAAGGCATTATTCATTCAATTAGTGTGAATAGTTCAACAAAACTCTTTTGAGTGCATTTGGATCTCATTTGTACCCTGATAGAAAGCGTGGTAGTTAGCACAAAGTAGAGACTTTAACAAATGTTTATTGAATTGAATTGACTTTGGTAAAGTGAGAAGAACCATAAAGGATATCATCAGAGAAATGTATGACCAAAAAACGGAATGAGATAGCAAGAAGGAGGAAGGCAAGTTTTCATGCTCCACTGGTATCCACACCATGTCAAGAGATCCAGAGGAAATCCCCCTGCACACTGGGTGGTCAGCTTGGAAGAGCAAAGACAAGCAAGGGTGATAAGTCATGGATAGGTTATGGTCTTCATTGCTGTAGAAAGAACCTGTATCAAAGAAATCACTGGGTCAATTCAGTTAACATTGATTAAGCACCTACTATATACAGGTTACTATGCTATGTGTTAGAAACACAAAAACAAAAGTGGCAGATAGTCTCTGACCTATGAGGACTTGCATTCTGCCATGGGGAACAACAATATTTAAAAAGATAAATTCAAGGCCATTTGAGTCAGGTGAGAGCACTAATGACTGGGAGAGGAGAGTCAGATTATGAGAAAAGGCTTAGAGAACTAAGGGTGAAGGTGAAGGAGAAACGTATTCCATGCATAGGAAAGTCTGCATCAATACAGTGGAGATGCTGAGTTTGCAAAATGGCAGGTTGGCTAGTTTGGCTAGGGTGCAAAGCGTGTGAAAAGGAGTATTGAGAAATAAATCTGGAAAGGTAGGTTATTGCCTGACTGTCAGGTTTTAGAGGAAGCATTGAATCAAGCTGAAAAGTTTGATTTTATCCCAGAGACAAGTAGGGAGCCACTGAAGATTCTTGAGCAAAAGAATGACTTGCTCAAACACATGGGAGTCCCAAAGAAGCAAACAGTCACTCATAAATCAGCCTTACAATTTCTATTAGTACACAGGTATGTGGTTTGTCTGGCTTTGGTAAAATAAATTCACTGAGGTCAACTAAGTCAATTCTTACCACCTCTTCAATTTACCTTGGGTCACAATTCCTTGTTAAACATCATTGTTCTGTATTTCCCAATATGAAGATCTTTTTGGTAGAAAAAAAAGGATGCAAAATTAGAGCTGATAATTCTGCTCCTTTTATCATCTCATCCACCCTGAGAAACAATCCTGTTCTTTTTATCTTTCTTTTACCCCAAATACGGATAAAGCAGGTCTTTTTGTTGCCTTTTTGCAATTAATTGTACCTGCATTTTATAAATACTAATTCTTCTTATTCCATTCACCTGTCTACCCCAGGCTTCTTGGCATACATATGCCTTTGCCACCACCCCCTCTGTAATACCAGAACTCCAAAGACCATTCCCTGGGAGAATTAATCCACTCAGTTTGGGTTGAACTATACTGATTGCTGAGTGTATAAGCACACAGTCACTGTATCAAGGAAGGCCCAGATCAGACCCTGCTTCACATCCCACCTAGCCATCCATTCTGGGCATCTTCTTCTTGCCATTTACCCTTCTACTATGTGGTGGGACATCAGCATTTCCATAGCTTTCAGCATTGGAGATGTGTGCTGCCCTTTTATATATGTGCTTTTATATATGCCCATATATATATATATATATATATATATATATATATATATATATACACACACACATACCCATAAATACACACGCACACACACACATACATATATATAATCACATAGAGAGAGAGAGAGCAGAGACAGAGATAGAGACAGAGAGAAAGAGAGAGACAGAGAAAGAGACAGAGACATAGAGAGAGAGGTTTATGTTCCCTATGTATATACCTTTCTACTTATACCTCTATGTGTATCTGTTTCCTCTCCCTGCTGATGCTAGATATATTTGTGAGAAAGTGGTTCCAGGTTTATGGGGAAAAGGTTTTATTGCTACTTTCTCACTGTGCCAATTCAGGAAATGCCTTTGCTTTGAGCTAATTGTATCCTCTGGCTGACTATTAAAAGCAAACACATCACCAGGGGCTTGTGAGCTATAGGGTTCGGGTTGCTGACTCACAGAGTACTCACTGAGCCTGGGGCAAGCATCCAGGAATCTGTCCTGTGAGTTGGGAGGTGACCCCAGGCACTATACTATGAAATTTCTCTCCCCTTTCCACCTCCATCTCTTTGTCTGGGAACTATAATTAAATCAATATTGCTATTGCTTCTGGAAAAGGAATGTCATTTAACTTTCTTAATGGCTATACTTAACTATTTCTGGCCATGGGTCCCCTAGATACATGATCTCCCCTGTTAAAATGTAAGTTCCTTGAAGGCAGGTTCTGTCTTATTTTTGTATTTGTAGCCCCAGTTCTCAGCAAAGCACCTGGCACATGGAAGCTGCTTTATAAATGTTTTCATTTCCTAATTCATTCCTTCAACTCCCTTGGGGTGAATGGTACAGGAATGCTAAGGAAAGAGATGTCTAATGAAGTTCTTTACAAAATTTTCCCTTTACTTATGTCCCTGTGACTCTCAAAAAGGTTTATGATTTTTCTACTTTTAAAATCAGAGGAGTAAGTCAAAATTTCTGAATATAAGCATTATAACCATAAGTTCATGGATTGGTGCAAAGTAGAAAGAATGGCACCAATGTCAAAAGGTATTGGATCATTCCCCAATTGATATATACTCAAAGAATATGACCAAACAATTTTCAGAGGAAAATAGTCAAGCTATCAATGGTCACATGAAAAAAATGCTCCAAATCACTAATAACTAAAGAAATGGTAATTAAAGCAACTCTGAGTTTTCACTTCGCACCTGTAAGATTGGCAACATTGGCAAAAAAGGAAAACAACAGACATTGGAGGGGCCATGGGGAAATAGGCACACTTGTGCACTGTTTGTGGACCTGTCGATTGGTATAGCCATTCTGGAAAGCAGTTTGGAACTATGCCCAAAATGTTACTAAACTGTGCATACCTTCTGATACAGAAATACTACTACAAGACCTTTCTTTGAGCAAAAGAGAGTCAAAGAAAGTGGGAAAGGGTTCACTTATACAAAAATGTTTAGAGTGGCTCTCTCTGAATTGGCAAAGAATTGGAAATTAACGGGGTGCCCATCAATTGGGGAATGACTGAATTAATAGTATATACATGCTGCTGTTCAATTATGTCCTATTCTTCATGACCCCATTGTGGGGGTTTTCTTGGCAAAGATACTGGAGCAGTCTGCCATTTCCTTTTCCAGCTTTTTACAGATGAGGAATTGAGGCAAACAGGGTTACGTGATTTGCCCAGGGTCACACAGCTAGAAAGTGTCTGGGGCCACATTTGAACTCATGAAAATGAGGCTTCCTGATTCCAAGCCCAGTGCTCTATCCACTGCATCACCTAGCTGCCTAGTATATATACGTAATGGAATATTACTGAGCCATAAGAGATAACAGAAAGGACAGTTTCAGAGAGACCTGGAAAGGCTTGTATGAACTGACGCAAAGTAAAGTGAGCAGAACCGAGAAAACAATTTACAGAAAAACAACATTGTAAAGACCAAACAGTAGAGTGACCACAATTGATCAACCATGATTCCAGAGGACTGATGATGAAGGATGCTACCCACGTTTTGACAGAAAGGTGATGGATTCAACATTCAGAATGAGATATATAGTCTTGGACATAGCCAGTGAGGAAATGTCTTGTTTGATTATGCATTAGGAGTTATCATGAAACCCTCATGCCCCAGGCTAACAGCATATGATCCAATTAACCTTTTTCATGTTCATTCAAATCAATATCAGTTTATTAAGTAGGAGTTTGAAAAGAGAATGTGTCTTTATCTGAAGAGAAGAAAAGAAGAAAAAATCATGAAAAGTCTTCCTCTAACATACCTAATCAGTGTAATTCCTAGAAAAGAAGTGGCTCTTAATTTAAAACCTGGCTAATATTAAAAACACACAAAAATTTTTTTGGTCCACATTTGTGATTTTATCCACGTAGGGAACTCTCTGGTGGTGAAATTTCTTCCATTAGCGCACCTCAGCAACCCTTATGCAATTTATACACTTATAGAATTGCCCCGGGTATTGCATGGTTAAGCAACTTGTCTAGGTTTACAAAGCTGATATGTTTCAGAATTGGGACTTTAACCCAAGTCTTTCTGTCTTTGAAGCCAGGTCTCTGTCTATGATGCCATGCTGCCTCTCATATGACGATAATAAAAATGAGAAGAAAAGAAAAATCAAACCGGATATTTTGCTGACAGACAAAACCGACTAGGGATAATTATACTGGCAAGTGGTGCTGACTTCAGATACCACTGAACAAATTCCATTGACAGAAGAAAGATTGCTTAGAACGGCTGGTTATGGTCAAAGCACTAGCTCACAGGTCTTCAGTTAAAATTGATCAACATGTGAAATAGATAATTTTGATTATATAAAATTAAAAAGTTTTTACACAAACAAAACCAATGCAACCAAAATTATAAGGAAAGCAGAAAACTGGGGAAGGGGGAATTTGCAACAAATATCTCTGATAAAGGCCTCATTTCTCAAATATATAGAGAACTGAGTCAAATTCATAAAAATACAAGCCATTCCCCAATTAATAAATGGTCAAAGGATATGAATAGGCAATTTTCAGACAAAGAAACCAAAGCTATCTATTGTCATATGAAAAAAATGCTCTAAACCATTATTGATTAGAGAAATGCAAATTAAAACAACTCTGAGGTACCACCTCAAACCTATCAGATTGGCTAATATGACAAAAAAGGGAAATATTGGATTTGGAGGTGATATGGGAAAACTGGGACAGTAATGCACTGTTAGCAGAGTTGTAAACTCATCTAATCATTCTGGAGAGCAATTTGGAACTATGCCCAAAGGGTTGTAAAACTATGCATACCCTTTGATCCAGCAATACCACTGCAAGGCCTATGTCCCAAAGACATCCAAAAAAAAGGGAAAAGAACCTATTTATACAAAGATACTGATAGCAGCTCTTTTCATGGTGGCTAAGAATTGAAAATCGAAGGGATGCCCATCAATTGGGAAATGGCTAAACAAGCTGTGATACATGATTGTAACAGAATATAATTGTGCTATAAGAAATGACAAGCAGAATATTTTCAGAAAAATCTGGAAAGACTTACATGAATTGATGCATAGTGAAGTGAACAGAACAAGGAGAATGTGGTAAAACAGCAATATTGTTCAGTGAAGAGATGTGAATGACTTAGTTCTTCTCAGCAACACAATGATCTAAGACAATCCCAAAGGACTAATGATGAAGCTACCATCTGCCTCCAGAGAAAGAACTGATATTGACTGAATATAGACTGAAGCATACTATTTTTCACTTTCTCTCATTTTTTATTCAAGATTTCTTGTACAAAATGACTAACATGGAAATGTTTTTACATAATTGTACATGTATAACCCATATCTGATTGCTTACCATCTCAGGGAGGGGGGAAGGAGGGAAGGATAGAATTTGAAATTCAAAATTTTAAATAAAAATGTTAAAAATGTTTTAAATTGATCAGCAAATCAATCTGCATTCATTAAGCCCCTACATTCTCCATAACTTGGATCAAGACATAGCTGGCATGCTTATCAAATTGACTGATGACACATAACTGGAATGGATAGCCAGGCATTGGAGATACAGAGATAAAAGCTCCACAGTCCCTGCCCTCAAGAAGCTTATAGTCTACTGGAAACAAGAGGACAACATGCTTACAAATAAATAACAAGTACAAAATATATTTGTACTTACATTTGTATATAAGGAATATAGAAAATCAAACTGATTTCAAGGAGGAAGGGCAGGGTAGATAGGCTAGTAACTAGAGAAATGATGGAAAGGACTTGTATCACTTAGGTTAAAATTATAAGCCATCTGAATTAAATCAGGGAGACCTAAGAACAATGGGTTGGATCGGTTATTTTTTTTCCAAAATTCTCCAAAATGTGAAACATGACTGAGGGATGGATGAAAAACATTTGAAGCCATAGTACAAAACCAAGTACCTGACTCCATTCATGGTACCACCCAAATCTGCAGCACAGGTATGGATGAGCTCCTCACGTCAAAGACAGTTGCTTGGTGCTACTTTGTCTTCCTATGTAAGTAGCAGGAAGTAAACCAGCCAGTGTTTAACATTCCCTCAAATTATTTTTAAAAATCTACTGATATATATATATAAACGTTCTTATATTCATTTCACCTTGACATCCTCTTTAATAATGACCAGACTTGGGAATTTCTAAAAATTCCCTCAATTCGCACCTCCTACTGAAGCATCTGTACCTATCTGGATAGTTATATTTGGCGTTGTATTTTGCCTTGCCATAACTGGGATCATATTATTGGTTATGTCAGGAATCCAGCAATGGGGAAGGAAAGCAAGTCTCAGCTGAAATGGCGGATGGTGAATAATTACAAAAATGGCAATTATATTAATAATAACTAGCATTTACATAGTGCTTTAAAGTTTGCAAGGCACTTTGCAAATATTATCTCATTTTACTCCTCATAACCTGGAGATAGATGCCTAGTAAAATTATCCCCATTTTACAGATGAGGAAACTGAGATATCAGACAGAAGTTAAATGATTTTCTTCACACACCTAGTAAGTGCCTGAGGGAAGATTTTAACTCAGATTGTCCTCACTCTAGTATCTACTACCATCCAAAGCGATGATCCCTATAATACATTAGATTCCAAAGAAGGCTAGTAGTGTGTTTTCTTCACAAGAGTTCCTGAGAGTGGTTGTGATAATGGTACATTGGGCCAGAGTCATAAGTAGAGTAGGGTAACTAACTGAGAGTCATCACGGTTCATTGGAAAGTTTGCCAGACTTGGAGTTGAAATTCTTGGTTTGAATCCTAAATCTGCCAGATAATTCTGGGCCTCAGTTTCCTCATCTGAAAAATGAGGGTGGTGGAATTTAACAGCCTCTAAGGTCCCCTCTAATCCTAAATGTTGGATCCTACATGTGGAGCCCATGACTGGTGCCAAAATATAAAAAGCCTTATTCCAGTGGCAGAGAAAAAATTGAGTCCCTAATTAGCAAGAATTAGTTAAAATAAGAAGCTGATAGAAGGCACATTTCCAGCCCCCGGCCCCCAAAACAAGTGTCCCTGGGGATTTTGCCATCACAACATAATTGGTCCTAAGAAGTTGATATGAGGGTACATTTTGTCATGTTTGAACTGGAGGTGGGAAGAGGCAGAAATTGATGAATCCGAGTCTGTAATATAGGCTTTAAGGCTTGCAAAGTGCTTTATAAATATTATCTCATTTCATTCTCTCATTGATACTAGGAAGGAGGTGCTATTATCCTCATTTTATAGATGAGGAAACAGAGGCTGAAGTAGGTTAGGCAATTTGTGTAGGATCACACAGCCAATAAGTTGTTGAGGAAAGACTTGAACCCAGTCTTCCTGACTCCAAGTCCAACACTATATGCACTGTGCATCAATCAGTCATTCAATAAACATTTATTAAGTGCCTTCTGTGTGCCAGGTGCTGTGCTAAGCACTAGGGATACAAAAGAGGCAAAAGATAGTCTTTGTCCTCTAGAAGCTTACAGTCTAATGGGAGAGTCACCTGCATATATGAGGCTCAGAGCAGTTCATTGTTTTACAGGCCCAAGGCCACACAGCTCCAAACACAAGCCATGGTCATCTGACTCAAGTCCACTCTCTTCTTCCTAGTCTTTTCCACTATACTATGCCATACTATCTAGGCCTCTGGGTCTTTGAAGCAATGATCCAGTCAATAGATTGCCAATTTAGTAAGGCTACCAAATGAGGAAAGAATGTATACTTGCCCTGACAATTCTCAGGGAATCCTTTTTTAGCAAACTGGTGAGATTTTTATGAGCAGTTTCTGGGGAGGAGGTGAGCAGTTGCCTGAGTCATCTGTGGGAGTTGTGCCATACTGAATTTCTATTAAAATAACCTCCATTCTTATGCTTCTGTTCCCTTTATTTTAAAAGCTCCCAAAATATAATTATATTATTACAATTTTAAATGGCTATTTGTCATATTAATCTTCAAAGTCAAAGTATTTTAGTGGGGGAGAGGGGTGATCTTCCTTCTGAAAATGAAATGTGTCACTAAAAGCTTCAGATTAAAGGACCTGGTATTGAGTTTTCCTAATGACACATTTGTGTGTGAGTCCTGTAAGCCATCTGTAACTTGAAAAACAGATCTTTTTCCTTGTCTCTTTAATGTGAAACAATGCCTTTAAACAGAAAAAGGAAATAAGGTTAAGTCTTAAAAGTGAGGTTCTAAAACAAATTCACAAGTACCAGATGGGAGAGATAGGACTAGACATTAGTTTATCTGAAAAAGATCTAGGAGTCTTAGTGGACTGAAAACTCAATATAAATCAAAGAAAATGGGTTGGGTTTTTCCAAATTTACCAAAATTGGAGAAGATGAACGTGACCGAGGAATAGAGAAATGTTGGCAGCAATCATATAGAGCGTTGTTTTACAGGCCCAAGGCCACACAGCTCCAAACACAAGCCATGGTCATCTGACTCAGTAATGAGGTGCTACTCAGTAATGGACCTGAGTCCATATCTGTTATGGTAGTGACGTGGCAGCCAGAAACCTTATAAAATCATAGATCACATTAAGAAAAACCTAGTGATATTTTTTTTAAAAGTTCTTGAAGAATGGCAAACCATTTATGGTCACATGAAAGATTTCTCCAAATCATTAAAAGTAAGAGAAATGCAAATCAAAGCAACTCTTGAGGTTTTACTTCACTCACAGAAAATTGGGAAAGATGTAACTTGTCAATACTGAAGGGTCTACAGAAAGATAAACACACTGATACACTTGACAGAGTGATGAACTAGCCCAAACATTCCGGAAAGCAATTTGGAATTATGTTTAAAATGTTAATAAAATGCCCTTTGACCCAGAGATACCACTGCTGGATCAAAGACCCAAAAAAGGTCCCATATACACCAACACTTTCATTCCAGCACTATTTGTACAGGAGACAAAGTAAACAAAGCATAATAAATATCCATTGATTAGGGAATGGCTAAACAAATCATAGTATATGAATGAAAGAGAATATCATTGCACAATAAGGAAACAACAGATATAAAGAATTCAAGGAAACCTGGGAAGACTTACATGAACTGATGCAAAGTAAGCATAATCAGGTAAACAATGTGTGTAATGACTGCAACAGTGGAAATCAAAAGAACAAAATCAAAAATTGAAATTAAGGTCACTTTAATTATAATGACCAAGCTTAGCCCAGAAAGGACTGGAGAAAATGTAGTTCCTTCCTTTGCAGAAGCGCACGTACCATCAGTCACAATTGATAGTTTTGCAGAACTAGTTATTTTTTCTCATTTTTTATTGATTTTTTTTTACAAGAAATGATTCACTAGTTGGGAGAGAGGGATATATTTATAAATAAAGGTTATGTGAAAACTAGATATAAATAGAAATAAAATTTCAAAAGGGGATAAAAATATAAAAAGAGAGGCCTCATATCCAGGACTGGGGGAAGAAGGTGTGATGTTCCTGCTGAGCTCTGCCCAGGTCAAATTCCACCAGGAGTATTGTGTGTAGTCCTAGGCATCCCACTTTAGGGAGGACACTGATAAGCTAACCTGTCTAGATGTGGCCAATCAGAATAGCGAAGGGCCTGGAAATCACTCCGTTTGGTTGGTTGGTTGCTGTCCTTTGTTCTCAAAGAGGACCAGAGTCAGGTTACAGTGTGTCCAGCTGTGGCTGATCGGACCAATATGAGCTCGGACGGCTTAACCACAGGGTGGGTGCAAACAGTCCATGTGAACATTTGGGGTGGATTCTCTAGTTTTGCGTATCTTGTGTTTCTTTTGAGCTGCTCCAATTCCACTTTGCTCATAGAGCACAGCGCCTTCTCTGATGAGGCCAGGCCGTGCTGGGGGGTCCTTTGCCAGCGTCTACCATATCACTCAATCAATTCCAGAGTTCTTCAGAGAGACCTTGAGAGTGCCTTTATATCATGCCATTCGAAGACTTATTGAAAGAACTGGGGATTTTTAGCCTAAAGAGAAGACCCAACAGGAGGGGACGCTGATGGTTGCCTTCTAATATTTGAAGTTCAGTTAAGAAGGTATGATCTGGATAAGGATCTAGAAAAGGAGACAGGGAAGAAGCAGTGTGCTGGGTAGGAGGAGAACTAGCAAAGGGTAACATCCCAAAAACTTAGGGAGGAGAGAGTATCAAAGAGAGGGTGATCAGTATCAAAGGCTGCAGAGAAGTCCAGGAGAATGAGGACTGAGAAAAGACCACTGGATTTGGCAACTAAGAGGTTGCTGGTGACAAGACGGGTTTCAGTGGAATGATAAGGTGGGAAGCCAGATTGTAAGGGATTAAGAAGACAGTGAGAGGAGAGAAAGTAGAGGCACCAAGAAGGTAGATACCTTTTCAATGAGTTTAGCATCAAAGGGCAAAAGAGAGATAGCATGATATTTAGCAAGGATAGAAGGGTCATGTAAGGGTTTTTTGAGGACGAAGGAGACATGGGCATGTTTGTAAGCAGTAGGGAATGAGCCAGTGGAGAAGGAGAGATTGAAAATAAATAATGGAGTGGTGATGACAGAGGGGATAGGGTGCTGGAGGAGACAGCATAGAATGGAATCACTTATGCAGGTAAAGGGACCAGTAAGGCCACCTCTTCATGAGACAGGAATGAAGGAGGAGAGAGAGGCAGAAGGCATCTGAGTGATACAAGATGATGGAGTTCATGGTAAATGGCCACAGTTTTTTTCTGTAAAACACAAAGCAAGGTTCTCAGCTGAGAAGTTTCGGGAAGAGGAGCCATAGGAGGTTTGAAGGATGAGAAGGTTTGGAAGGGCTGCTATGGCGAGTGGGAGAGTGAGTTGATAAGGCAGGCGTGGTAGGATTGCTGAGCAGCAGTGAGGATCCAGCTGAGATTATGTAACATAGATTTATAATGGACCCAGCTGGAACAGTTATGTGATTTTCTCCACCTTTCCTCAGCAGCTTATGTGGTGGGAATGAAGGCTGTCGGCAGTGGAAGTGATTGATCCAGGACAAAGGCTCAGCAGGGCACAATCGGTGATACGAAAAGGGTGCCAGGAACTTGAGGAGGAAAATAGGAGAGAGTGGTTAGCCCTGGGAGAGAATCAGGGAGTTGAAGAATTAGAGGTCATAGTGTGGACAAAAAGTAGGGTGCTGTAAGGGAAGGGAGAAGGAGAAGTGGAAAGCCAATAGATTACGCCTGGATAAGGAGATTTCCAAATTCTTGACCATGGAGGTAGTACATTTGTGGGTGATGGTAAGATTGGGGGTATGACCATCTTTGTGACTGGTCCCTTCCAACTCAGAGATTCCATGGATGCCACCAGGGTTGTAACTAATGAACAACGTTTCAACTAATCACCATTTTTTAACACAATTGAAATCAAGCAAGTTACCATTTTTTTTTTCCTTTTGGAAATTTTATTTTTATCCTAATCCTTTTCTCCCATTAATTGATGGCAGAGCTTCCTGGAAGCAATGGATACTTGGCACTCTATTAAAGTGGAATTCAATAAGTGATTTAGACCTTTGTTTTCTTTGAAGGCCAGTTAACCTTCTAAGTTCTTTTATTATTTAAGTCCTGCTGACAGAGCAATCCCTTTTCTGTGCATCCAACATGCTACTCCATCTACTCTAATCCTGCTGGTCCCTGTCCAAGTCACTTCTTTTCACCACCACATATGCAAGCTGCACACCAATAATTAAAGGATTCTGAAAGGCGGAGAGGAGGGAGTGCTCTCCAGGCATGTAGGATGACTTCGAGGTAGGAGGTAGAAAATGCAATTTTGAGTCAGAGACCAGTTATCAAGGCCATTTAATTGAAGGGTAAAGTGTGAGAAGGAGAGCAATGTGAGATGACTGGAAAGGTAGTTTAGAGCTAGATTAAATCAAGTTAGGGCATTCGTGTTTTATCTTAGAAAAAACAGGGAAGTACAGAAAGGTTTCTGAGTAGGGAGGTGACTATGTTTGAGCTCTCCCTTAGAAATATTAATTGACAGGTGTAGGAAGTTGACAGTTGACAGCAATAGGAAGGACTGACTGAGGAGGGGAGAGATTAGAGGGAGAGATACCAGTGAGGAGACTATAATAATCGTCCAGGCAAGTAGGGACGAAGGACTGAATGAATGTGGCAGATTCATGAGTGGAGAGAAGAGGACAGATATGAGAGGTGTTGTGGAGGTAGAAGCAACAAGATTTGACAGATGATTGGGAATTTGGAAAAGGAGGAGGGAGTGCCTTCCAGGTTGCAAGGGGGACAACCTTGCAAAGGCATAGAGATGAGAAATGGGAATTTTATAGATGAGGAAATTGAGATCTATAGAGATTAAGTCCCAAAGTTCTACTGGCAGTAAACATCAGAGGTGGGATTTGAACTGAGGTATTTGGACTCCAGAATCAGTGCTTTTTTCTGTATCATTGGTAGACTCCTTCTTCAGTAAGTGTCTGAGGTCAGATTTGAATTCTGGTCTTTCTCATTCCAGGCCTAGTGCTCTATACACTGTGCCACCTAGCTGCCCCACCTGGCACATGGTATGTGTTTAATAAGTGCTTATTTATTTCATGGAAATAAATTTGGCAAACTATGGACCCCTTCTCAGAATCACATTTATTGCCTACATCGAAAATTGAAGGAAATGCTAAATTCCAGTCAGAGATTAGTGAAAATAAAGAGGTAATTTTTTTCCCATCCAAATTCACAGACCTCCTAAAATCTATCCTTCCCTTGACCCCTGGAGGGTCTGCGGACCCCAGGTTAAGAGCCCCTGGGATAGAGAGGAATGGCAGAAGTGGGGAGAGATGACCTAGCAAGGCTACTTCAATGTCCTTCAAAGCAGCTGCTGTGACTGGGGGAGCCATGTTCCTGCCCCACCTATCACAAAGGAGAAAGCCAGCAGGAGCCAAGGAGCCAGGGTCTACAGAAACTGCTGTCTCTACACCCCAGTGTGAATCACGTGGAGAAAGCCAGCCCCCGGCCTGGATCTTACCTCCTGTTGGAACAATTCCTCACCAAGGCTGTGAGCTCCGGGGCCAACACACATCCTGTCTGAGCCCACAGTGACAGAGACAACGTGGAGAGTAAGCAGCTGACCTTCCTGATTCTCCCTGTGCAGATCTGGAAGGACAAGACAAGGAAGAGTGAGGAGGAAGCCTTCCCCCAGGGATGGGGTTTTAGGTTAGAGTAGTTTCTATTACCGTGGCTGCAGTATTCCCTCGCTATCACTGGGTTTTTGTTTGTTACTAATTAAACTGTTTTCTTTCCCTGTCCTTGGATGCAGAGGTGAAGTGGCCAGCTCTAAAGATTTCCAATGGGATAGGGGCACACACAGAGCCTGGGAGGAAGCAGGCATGACTTGCAGGTGTGGGGGAGTGACCAGATCAGCAGGGCCCACTGCCCAGTCTTCTCGACTCTCTTGCCTCCTTGGCTTGCTCAGGTCAAGCCCCATCTTTCTCTTTCAATGCCCCAATCTCTCTTCCACTCCTCCTCTCTTCCCCCCTCCTTCTTGCCCCCAAACTGGCTGCTATCTATAAACCTTTTTCTCTCTCTTCAAACTCCCTTTGCCACTCCAACCCTCCCCCATTTTTTTCTGAGGAAATTGAAGCCCTACATAAGGAACTTCACCATTTTCTCTACTCCGCAGACCAAAAACCTCCCTGCATCTTCACTCATTCTCACCTCCTTTTCTCTCACCTCGGAGGATGAGGCGATCTCCTTTCCAGGACTAATCCGTGATTAGAATTTGGGCCCTTAATGCCATTCGCTCCTGTCTCTGCTAAGACCTTTCTGTACTGACAGTCCCATTCTCACTCATCTCCAATCTTTCCCTATCTCTTGGTTCCTTCCCTATGAGCTAGAAATTCTCCCAGTGATAATATGGCCGCAAGGCATAGAGTACCAGTCTCCAACAAAGGGAGAGGCACATGATGGGGTTTAGCAGGCTGCCCCCTATTATCAATCAATCAACAAGCATTTATTAGACACTTACGATGGGCCAGGCCCTGTGCTACAGAAAAAAAAAACAAAAGATTTTAAAAAACCACTGTCCCTGAGATAAAGGATCATATGTTCTAATGGAGGGGACAACATGTGGATACATACAAGACCCAGGCAAATTAGATGAAGGTATCTGAAAGGCAAAGGCACTAGTAGCTGGAGGGACTGGGAAAGGCCTCCTGCAGAAGGCAAGGCTTGAGCTGGCTCTTTCAGAAAGTCAGGGAAGCTAAGAAGTCAAGGTAAGGGGCAAGGAGAGCATCCTAGGCAGGAGGGACAGCCAGGGCAAAGGCCTGTAGAGAGGAGATGAAGTGACATATTGGAGGAACTAAAAGGAGGCCGGTGTGGTTGGATCTTGGGTGCATGGCAAGAGTTAATGTATAACACGACTGGAAAAGTGGGAAGGGCCCGAGTTGCAAAGGCAAGCCCTTAAATGCTAGGGGACTTTATGGTGGATCTTGGAGATAATAGGAAGCTCCTGGAACTCTATGTTTTAGGAATAATATATGAGCAGTTGAGTAGAGATGAAGTGTTATACAGAGGGAAAAAAACTGTGCAACAGCAGCAGAATTAAGATGATTATCAAAGTGAAGGAAGACCAGAAGAGGAGGTGGGCTATTATGCATGGAGGACAAAGGATGAAAAAGGAACAACCCATGGGCTCCACTGGAACCCAAGTAATGACAAGAGAGGCTGCTAGGTGGCGCCACTGTGCATAGAGCATCAGGCCTGGAGTCAGGAAGACTCATCTTCCTGAGTTCAAATCTGGCCTCAAACACTTATGAGCTATACGACTTGACCCTATTTGCCTCAATTTCCTCGTCTGTAAAATGAGCTGGAGAAGGAAATGACAAACCACTCCAGCATCTTTGCCAAGAAAACCCCAAATGGGGTCATGAAGAGTCAGACACAACTGAAAAATGACTGAACAACAACGACAAGAGATCCTGAGTAAGGCCGCCAGCATGTTGGGTTGAGCTTCGGTGGGAGATCGGTGGGAGGAGATATGCTCACCAAAGGTGATTACCATTGTCTTAGAGGAGGCACAGTCAGGAGTCCAAGTCATAAAGGGATTCCCAATAGGAAGTGAGGTCTTCCCTTCAGGATGAATGGATGGTTGGTTGGATGAATGGGTGACATTATGCTGAGTGCATTCAAGCCTGAAATATCAGAGCCAGCCTCCTAAATGAGAACAACATTAAGTTTCAAGAGTATAGCTTAGCTCTCTAGAGAGGAAAGACTGCTCAGAAAGAACTCCCTATTTTCCAGAACAGGGGTGGGGAATTTGCAGCCTCGAGGCCACATGAGGCCTCCTAGGTCCTTGGGTGTGGCCTTTTGACTGAGTTCAAGTTTTGTAGAACAAATCCTTTTATTAAGGGGATTTGTTCTGTGAAGTTTGGATTCAGTCAAAGGGCTGCACTTGAGGACCTAGGGGGCCACACGTGGCCTCGAGGCCACAGGTTCCCCACCCCTGGTGTAGAGTCTAGACTCTGATTTGCGGTTGCATGAACAAATGATCATGCTTGTCTATAAGTATGCCTCTATCTGAGATAGGCCTTGCAAATGAACAAGAAGTTAGGCTCAGAAGTGAATAGCAAGTTGGATTGCTTTTGGAAAACTATCCAGGGCTTCTAAGCTTGTCCTTGAAACCAAGAGGTCTACCCATTTAACAGCAGTCTTCTTCCAGTGTGCCTGAGAGTCACAGAATCTGACAGTTTCTTCTAATGAATCAAGGTTGAGAATCACCCCAAAGGTTAATAGAGAAGTTCAGGCATAATGGGTACAAGGAGGCTGGAACATAAAGCACCAATAACACAGCATCAAAGATTTGAAACTGGAAGGGACCTTAGGGGCCAGGAAGTCCAACCCTTAAAGATGAGGACAATGAGTTGGGAAAGATAACTTGGGGGTCATTTTGCAAAGAACTTTTCTGGGGCAGCTAAGTGGTACAGTGGACTGAACTCTGGACGTGGCATCAGGAAGTCCTGAGTTCAAATCTAGCCTCAGACACTTGATAAGTGTATGACTCTGGGTGAGTTACTTAACCTTAGTTTCTTCATCTGTAAAATTAGATAATAACAGTACCAACTTCCCAGAATTGTTATGAAGATAAACCGAAATAATATTTTATAAAATGCTTTGCAAAGTACCTGGCAAATAGTAGGTAGTTAATAATTCCTTATTTAACAAAAAACAAAACTTTATTCCTTCAATCTCTCTGGTGATTTCCTTTTTTGTCCTTTTCTGTTTTTTGCCATATTTCTTTTTCTTTCAACATGATTGAGGAGAACTTGGCTTAGATACCTTCTCCCACTTAATCATCTTGAGTGATAAAATAGCCTTTCCCCCCACTAATTAATTTCTTTCTGTTTTTTTAAAACATCTTAAGTATTTCTGAATATAACTTCTACCCTTTGCCTTGATTCCGCAAAACTGACCCAACAAAACAATCACAGTGGACATCATTCCAGACCCAGAGTCCCCAACTTTTCTGCTTTCAAGCATTCTCCCTTCTCTAGCTCATCCTCCACACGGCTGCCAAAATTATCTTCCTAATGGTCATATCTTACCATATCATTCCATTGCTCAAAATTCTCAAGAGGCTCCCAATTCTCTTTAGGATAAAACAGAAATTCTTCAACCTGGCATTTGAAGCCCTCCAAGATTTGGCTTCTATTTACCTTTCCAGAATCATTTCATACGCTCACAGATATAAAGCTGGAAGGGACTTTAGATGTCATTCAGTCCAACACCCTCAAGAAATTGAAGCCTGAAGCACTCAAATGACTTGCTCAAGGTCACAGAGATAGTAAATAATAGAGCAAATATCTGCACTTAGGTCCTTTCACCTCCTAATAGAGTGATTGCTCTTTCCAGGATACCATGCTGCCCCAACAAAACAGTTTCCACATGAGGAAAATACAGTGTAGTAGATCATGGCATGAAAGAATGCATAGGTTCACTAGTAATTAAATAAATGCAGAAGAAAACAAATTTAAGCTACCCAAATACAACTAGGAAAAATTAAAATAAATGATACAACCCATTGTTGGTGGAGATGTGAGGAAAGTACACTTAAAATTAGCTGGCAGCACCATAAAAATGCATGTTCAGTCTTTCTGGAGAGCTATCTAACAGTGTGTAACAAGAGCTTTAAAAATATCCCTACCCTTTGACCTAGTAATTTCATTTTGGGGAATATTCCCTAAAGTAATAACCTAAAAGAAAAAAGAAAGCAATTCATACAAAAATGTTCATAGCAATGCTACTTAAAGTGTCAGAAAATTGGAAACCCAAATGCCCAGTGGTAAGGGAAAAAGCAAACTGGGGGATATCAAGTCAACGAAATACTATGTAACTATTTAAAAAAATTTTACTTCTAAGCTCTCTTCCTCCCCACTTTCCCTCCATTAATCCCCTTGATATTCTTGACCTTTTGTTCCTCCAGATAAAATTTTAAATGATTTTGTCTAGCTCTATAAATAATCTGTGGTAGTTGGATTGGTGTGGCACTGGATAAGTAAATTAATTTAGGTACCAATATCATTTTTATTATATTTGCTTGAACCCATGAGAAATGAATATTTCTCAGATTATTTAGATCTGTCTTTATTTCTATATGGAGTTTTGTGTATAGAAGTATAGTTGTGGGGTGGAGCCAAGATGGCATGGTAAAAGCAATGACTTGCTTGAACTCTCCCCCAAACCCCTCCAAATACCTACGAAAATTGGCTCCAAACAAATTTCAAAGCAGCAGAACCCACTAAAAGACAAAGTGAAACAAATTTCCAGCCCAAGACAACCTGGATGGTTGATTGGAAAGGTATGTTGCTCTGGGCTGGGAGAGGAACACAGTTTGGCATGGGTGCACAGGCCACAGCGACCCTGGAGCAGGCCTCAGAGAACTGGATCTTTAAAAAATAACCTAACCCAAATGGCAAAAGAGGTCCAAAAAGCCAATGAGGAGAAGAATGCCCTAAAAAGCAAAATTGGCCAAATGGAAAAGGAAGTACAAAAGCTTACTGAAGAAAATACTTCCTTAATGGCCAACATGACAAAACAGGAAAATGATGAATGTTGGAGAAGATGTGGGAAAATTGGAACATTGTTGCAATGTTGGTGGAGTTGTAAAATGATCCAACTATTTTGGAGAGCAATTTGGAACTATGTCCAAAGGGCTATAAAAATGTGCATACCCTTTGACCCAGCAATAGCACTTCTAGGGCTATATCCCAAAGAGATCATACAAATGGGAAAAGGACCCACATGTACAAAAATATTCAAGCAGCTCTTTTTGTGGTGGCAAAGAATTGGAAATTGAGAGGATACCCATCAATTGGGGAATGGCTGAGTAAGTTGTGGTACATGAATGTGATGGAATACTATTGTGCTATAAGAAATGATGAACAGGCTGACTTCAGAAAAACCTGGAAAGACTTGTATGGTCTGATGCTGAGTGAAGTGAGCAGAACCAAGAGAACATTGTACACAATAACAGCCACATTGCATGATGACAAATATTGCTAAACTTAACCCTTCCCAGCAATACAAGGATCTAAGACATCTCCAGAGGCCTTGTGATGGAAAATGCTATCTACATCCAAAGAAAGAACTATGGAATTTGAATGCAGATTGAAGCATACTATTTGCTATTTCTTTTTCTCTTCTGTCGAGTTTTGTTTCCTCTTTCTGATGGTTCCTCCTATTGGTTTTAATTTTTATTTACAACATCGCTAATGTGAAAATATGTTTAATATGAATGTAAATGTATAGCCTATATCAGATTGTGCGCCATCTTGGGGAGGGTGGTGGGGAGGAAGGAGAAAAATTTTAAACTCAAAAGCATATGGAAGTGATTATTGATAAATCAAAATAAATTAATAAAATTAATAAAAAAAAAAGAAAAAGGAAAATACTTCCTTAAAATTAGGATGGAACAATTGGAAGCTAGTGACTATTTGAGAAATCAAGGCACTGTAAAACTAATCCAAAAGAATGAAAAAATAGAAGAGAATGTGAAATATCTCATTGGAAAAACAACTGACCTGGAAAATAGATCCAGGAGAGAGATCTTAAAAATTATTGGACTATCTGAAAGCCATGATCGAAAAAAGAGCCTAGACATCATCTTTCAAGAAATTATCAAGGAAAACTGCCCTGATATGTTAGAACCAGAGGGCAAAACAGAAATTTAAAGAAAACACCCATCACCTCCTGAAAGAGATCCCCAAAGGAAAACTCCTAGGAATATTGTAGCCAAATTCCAGAATTCCCAGGTCAAGGAGAAAATATTGCAGGCAGCCAGAAAGAAACAATTCAAGTATTGTGGAAACACAATCAGGATTACACAAGATTTAGCAGCTTCTACATTAAGGGACCACACGGCATGGAATATAATATTCTGGAAGTCAAAGGAGCTAGGATTAAAACCAAGAATCACCTACCCAGCAAAACTGAGTATAATCCTTTAGGGGAAAAAAATGATCATTCAGTGAAATAGGGGACTTTCAAGCATTCTTGATGAAAAGACCAGAGCTGAATATAAAATTTGACTTTCAAATACAAGTAAAACATGGAAGAGGTAAACAAGAAAGAGAAATCATAAGAGACTTAATTAGGTTGAACTGTTTACATTCCTGCATGGAAAGATGCTATTTGTAACTCATGAGTCCTTTGTCAGTATTAAGGTAGTGGGAGGGAAAAAAATTAAATGTATGTATAGATAAATAGATAGATAGACAGAGGACACAAAGTGAGGTGAAGATGAAGGGGTGATATCTGGAAAATAAAATTAAGGGGTGAGAGAGGATTATACTGGGAAAAGGAGAAAGGGAGAAGTAGAATGGGGTAAATTACATCACATGAAACTGACAAGAAAAGGTATTTACAGTGGAGGGGAAATGGGGGAAGGTGAGATGGAATGAGTGAATCTTATTCTCATCAGATTTGGCTTAAGGAGGGAATAACATACACAATGGGGTATGGGAATCTATCTTACCCTACAGAAAAATAAGTGGGGAAGGGGACAACAGAGCAGGGGGTCGACAGAGGGGAGGGCAGATTGGGGGAGGGGATAATCAGAAGCAAACATTTCTGAGGAGGGACAGGATCAAAAGAGAAAATAGAATAAATGGAGGGTAGGATAGGATGAAGGGAAATATACTTAGTTTTTCACAACATGACTACTATGGAAGTGTTTTACATGACTACACATCTATAACCTGTATCGAGATGCTTGCCTTTTCAAAGAGGGTGGGTGGGGAGGGAGGAAGGGAGAAAATTTGTAACCCAAAGTTTTAAAAACACATGTTAAAAATAAAGAAAACAGAAATATAATTGTATTTACCTAGTTCCTGTGTTTACCTTGACAAATAGACTTGGAAGTATGTTATATTTTTAATTGTTGTTTTAAATGGAATTTTTCTTTCTATCTCTTCCTGCTTGATTTTTTTGGTGATATGCAGAAATGCTGATGTTTTATTTTATAAAACTTATAAAATTTTATTTTACATCCTGCAATGTTGCTGAAGTTTTTAATTTGTTTCAACTAGCTTTTTAGTAAATAAAGCATCATATTGTCTGCAAAAGGCAGGTATTTTGTTTCCTCTTTGACTATGCTTATTCCTTCAATTTCTTTTATTTTGTCTTATTGCTATATCTAGAATTTCTAGCACGACACTGAATAATAACAGTCATAATGAACATACTTGCTTTATCCCTGACTGTACTGAAAAGTTTATCTCCACTGCAAATACTACTTATTATATTAAGAAAAGATTTATTCATTCCTGTTTTTTAGTTTTTTTTAAAACAGGAATGAATATTGCATCTTATCAAAAGTTTTTCCTACATCTATTGAAATATCATATGATTTTAATTGTTCTTTTTTTATTAATATGGATAGTTAATAATGTTTATAATCTTCCTAGTATTGAACCAGCACTGTATTCCTGGTATAAATTCAGCTTGGTCAATCTTTATAATATATTGTTGTAGTTCCCTATTTGAAAAGTTTGCATCAATATTTATTAGGAATATTGGTTTATATTTTTCTTTCTCTGTTTTGACTCTCCTTACATTAGGTAGAGACCATATTTGTATCATAGAAGGAATTTGGTAATTCACCCTTCCTTTCCTATTTTTTCAAACTGCTTGTATAATATTGGAATTGATTGTTCATTAAATATTTGAAAGAATTTGCTTAAAAATGCCTTTGGTCTTTTTTTCCCTTTGGAAGGTCATTTATATCTTGTTCAATGTCTTTTTCTAAGAGTAGATTGTTTAAGCACTTTATTTTTTTGTTCTGGGCATTTTATGTATTTTTAAAATTACACACCTTATTTAGACAGTCAGTTCTACTGGTATATGATTGGGCCAAATGATTCCTAATAATTTCTTTTGTTTCTTCCTCATTGGCTATGAATTCAGTATTCATTTTTGATATTGGTAATTTGTTTTTTTTCATTCTTTTAAAAATCAGTTAGTTAGTGGATTATTTAATGTCCTCCCTCCCTCCTCCCACCCTCCAAAAAGCTCCTAGCTTTACTTACTAATTCCAAAGTTTTTCCTTTTTTATTTCATTAATCTTTCCTTTGATTTTGGGGATTTTTATATCAGTGTTTAAGAGAAAGGGATTTGTTGGGTTTTTTTCTTTATTTTAATCCCATGCCCAGTTTATTAATCTGCTCTTTCAGTCATTTACTAATAAAAATGTTTAGAGATAAGAACAATTTTCTCTAAGTACTGCATTGGCTGAATCCAAATTTTTGTATTTTGTCTCATTTTTGTCATTATCTTTGATGAAATCACTGATTACTTCTATCATATCATTTTCTATGATTTGTTTGTTGATCCACTCACTCTTTATGATTGTTTAATCTCCTATTAATTTTAAACTGTCTTACCAGCCTTTCTTGAATATAATTTTATTGGATTGTGGTTTGTAAAAGATGTATTTAATATTTCTGCTTTTCTGCATTGGTTTGTGAGGTTTTTATGCCCAAATAAATGATCCCTTTTTGTTAAGGTGCCATGCAGTGCAGGTATGCTCCTTTCTATTCCCATTTAATAATCTTCAGAGGTCTATCATATCTAACTTTTCTAAAATTCTTTTCAGGTCCCTTTTTTGTTTGGTTGGTTTTTTTTTTTTTTTGGTTAGATTTACCTACATCTGAGAGAGGTAACTTGAGGCCCTCCCAGTATGACAGTTTTACTGTCTAGTTCTCCTTGTAACTTATTTAACTTTTCCTTTAAGTATTTATATACTATACTATTTAGGGCATATATGTTTAATATTGATTAATATTTAATTTAATATTGATTATGGTACCTATAGTTTCCCTCTTTACTTTTTTTGGTCTATTTTTGCTGTTGCTTTGTCTCAGAGCAAGATTGCTACCTCTGCTTTTTTTATATCAGCTGAAGCATAATAGCTTTTGTTATAACCCCCTATTTAAAATCTGTGTGCATCTTTGTGTTTCAAATATATTTCTTGTAAACAACATAGTATTGGATTCTATTCTTTAATCCATTTTGCTATCCTCTTGCATTTAAGGGTGAGTTAATTTCTTTTACATTTACAGTTATAATTGTTAATTATGCATTTCCCTCCATCCTATTCTCTTATACTCTTCTTTCTCTTTGTTTCCCACCCCCCTCTGCAGCTAGGTGGCACAGTGGATAGAATGGCAGGCCTGAAATGAGTAAGACTCATCTTCCTGAGTTCAAATCTGACCTCAGACACATACTAGCTATGTAACCCTGGGCAAGTCACTTAACCCTGTTTGCCTCAGTTTCCTCATCTGTAAAATGAGCTGGAGAAGGAAATGGCAAACCACTCCAGTATCTCTGCCAAGAAAACCCCAAATGGGGTCACAAAGAGTCAGACACAACTGAAAGACTGAACAACAACAACTTTATAAAGAAGAGTGTGATAAGAAAGAGTGAACTTAGCATCAATACTCTAGGATTGGTGTAATTTGCTTCTGTTCCCCTCCGCCATTCTCTTTCTCTTACTTAGAGCCCAATAACATGTTCCTTCCCTGATGAGAAACTTCGTGAAAAATTCAAAAAGATGATTTGGAGGGATGCAAGTAGTTCAGAATTCAATTTTTTTATTTTGTTTAGTTGCTTAATTCCTAAATAGAGAAAACAGTGGGCAGATGTATTTCACTACATCTTGTGATACCCTCACACAGACACCTAGGAAAGGCAGTGTGGCAGTCTGAAGCTAGAGAGCTGGTCTCAGAGTCAGGAAGACCTAGGTTCAATCACACTTCTAACATAGACTGGCTTGGAGGCTCTGGGCAAGTCATTTGACCTCTTATTGATCTAGGCAACTCTCTCAGACTCTAAGTGGCAGAAAAGGTAGAGGGAATCTCCTTTCTGAGGCTTTCCCCAACAAGATGACAGCTCTAGGGGCCAACCGTGTTCCCCACCTACTCAAAACTTTCATTCAGATCAGTGATTCTTAACCCTTTGTGTCATGAATCCCTTTAGCAGATGTGGCAAACCTATAGACGCCTTATCAGAATAAGGTTTTTAAATGCATAAAATAAAACACACAGGACTATGAAGGAAATCAATTATACAAAATAGTGATCAAAATTAAAAAAACAAACAAACATAAGTTCACAGTTTCCAGAATAAGAATCCTGATCTAAGTAAATACATGACAAGATAAGCATGAGGGCATGGGGTATAACTCCCTCTAGCTCAGCCACAGAAAGAGACAGTTGCACCCTTAACCATTATCACCCATAAGTATTCCCCCTCTAAGACTCTGGACCTTGAAATCCCTCTCTCTGTCCACACCCTCCTATCCTTCCATCTCTTCCTCTGCGTCATTTGTCCTAAACCTATTCTCCAGCCACTTCTAGTCACCTATCCCTCTTTCTGTTTGAAGTCCATCATCCTTGCTCTGGGGCTCACCTTCCCCTCTTTGTAGTCTTGAAGCTATAGGGATTTTTGTTTATTTATTAAATTTTATTTGTTTCCTTCTGAACAGACACCAGATAAAATGATCATTTCCATATACAAAGTAGAGCAGGAAAAGAAAATTGGACATCACGCTATTATGTACAGTTTGCTTTTCCTTTTAGGTTTCTAATAAACACAGCATGTAACTTTCTAAGCTGTCCTGCTTGTTTTTCTGTTTTTCTTTTTTTAATTTTTAAAAATTAATTAATTTCTTTTTAGTTTTCAACATGCACTTCCATAAGCTTCTGAGGTTTAAATTTTCCCCACCTCCCTCCCCAAGACAGCATGCAATCTGATATAGGCTCTATATATACATTCTATTAAACAGATTTTCACATTAATCATTTTGGAAAGAAGAATTAGAACCAATAGGAGGAACCACAAGAAAGAAGAACAAAACAAAACAGAAGAAAAAAAAAAGAGCAAATGGAATGCTTTGATCTGCATTCAGACTCCATACTTCTTTCTCTGGATGTGGATAGCATTTTTCATCACGAGACTTTTGGAGATGTCTTAGATCCTTGTATTGCTGGGAAGGGTTAAGTCTATCAATATTAGTCATCACACAACATGGCTGTTATTGTGTACAACGTTCTCTTGGTTCTGCTCACTTCACTCAGCATCAGATCATACAAGTCTTTCCAGGTTTTTCTGAAGTCCACCTGCTCATCATTTCTTATAGCACAATAGTATTCCATCACATCCATATACCGCTTGTCTGTCTTTCTTTCTGGCCTTCCTTCTCTTCCGTTTTTTAAAAATGCTTCAATGACCCTCTCTTCTTTCCTTTGTTATTCTTTCATTTTGGGGAAAACATTACTGACCTCTCCTCCCTCTCGTTCCCTGCCCCCAAATAAAAAAATAAAGAAACCCAAAACCCTTATAACATATACATAGTAAAACAAAAGAAATTCCTACATTGACTATGTCCAAAAATGTACATCTTTGTTCGTACCTGAAGTCCATCACCTCTTTGTCAAGAGGTAAGTAGCCTGTCATCATAAAGCATTGATAAGAATTCTTAAGTCTTTCACAGCTGTTTATTTTTGTAGTATTGTGGTTATTGTATGCTCTTTTCTCCTGGTTCTTTTCACTTCACTCTATTAATGCTATAGTTAACTCGTTCAGCATTACACCATTTTGTAACTAATAGCCCAGGGTCCCCCATATAGGCCAGATCCATTCTTGGGGACAATCCTAAAATATCTCTTTCTTTGGCTTGCATTTCTCCCGCCCAGTGTTTACTCTAGGAAATCTCAGTATAGATGTCATGTGGGCAAAAGAGAACCTTTCCTCACCAGATTCTGTACGAACACTTAAGGTGTCATCCTCCATGTGGTGTCCCTGTACTGACAAATAATAACATTTAGCATTTCCATAGTATGTTAAGACTTTCAAAATGCTTTGCATATATTAAACCATTTGACCCTGGCAATAACCCTGGAAGGTTGGTGTTATTATTATCGTCATATGAAGATGAGGAAACTGAGGCTGAGACAAGGAAAGTGAATTGCCCAGGGTCACACTAGTGAAGCTATGTGAAAGTATGAGGAAAGATTTGAATTCAGGTCTTCCTAACTCCAAATTCAACATTCTATCCACTCTGCCACCAGCTCACCAAGTATCTAAGTAACAGGGCACTTCACAACTCTTAAAAAAGATTTAGTCAAGGTCCCAAATGTGGTGACACTGGGAATGTTCCCGTATAAGTGAGATACTAGAGCAAGGAAAAAAAAAGCTAGAATGACAACCTAACCCTTTAATATGACTAAGCTGACCAGACTCCTAGTCATACCCTCTATATAAATATTTATGGAATATTACATTGTAAGGAGAGCAACTATGAAAGTCTTAAGGATTCTGGTCAATGCAATGACCAACCAGGACTCCAGAAGACCAATCATGAAGGACACTCCCCACCTGTTAGGCAGAGAAGTGGTTAGCCAGAGGTACAAGATGAGACACATTTTCAGACACATCCAATGCATGAGTTTGTTTCACATGTTATACTTACTGTATATCGAGGAGGGCTTTTGTTGTGGGGGAGGGGAGAGGCAGTGATGGCAATATGGAAAAAGGAAAGAAAAAAAGAGCTCAGTGAATTGTTAAAAAAAAATAAACACGAGAACAAAGGATGTACAGAAGGAGACACAGATAATCAGTGCAGTGTTGGGACTACAATGTCAAATTTGAAATATACCAGTACAGACAAACTCCCAAACCCTCCAAATCAAGCTATATTTATGATTTCATATTCATACCCACATTCAAGCTATAATTCATGGTTTCATATTCAGTGGAGTAGATAGAATGCTGGACCTGGAGTCAGGAAGACCTGATTTAAAATCCTGCCTTAGACATTCATTAATTGTATGACCTGGGGGCAGTCATTTGACCCCCTTGGCTCAGTTTCCTCATCTATCAAATGGGGATGATGATAACATTTCCCTTCCAGGGTTGTTGTGAGGAATCAGCTGAGGTGATATTTATAAAGTTCTGCAGACTTTAAAGTTCTATATTAATGCTAGCTATTATTACATTATTCTTTGTGTAGGGAAAAATCCATTTGTCGATTGTTGAGTTTATAATAATAATCAAAAGTGAATCTGTAAAAGTCACAATTAATATGTGGTATGTACAGGACTAAAATCCAATGCCTTTCAATTTTCTGTGCTACTTTCTGGATTTGTTAAGACCTACAGTAGACTGTGTCCTCAGCACCACATAAAAAGTTTCTATAACTTCTTTCCAGATCTTTTCATATCTATTCATGTCTTAGTTATTATGAATTATACAATATTGAACTTCTACAACCAGGAAATGCATAATGCTCATATTATGGATATAGATTTCCATTTTTAGTAAAAAATTTTATTAACTCAGCCTCATTTCTTTTAGCTCTGACCTAATTTGTGTCAAGTCCTGGGCCTGTGGGTCCAAGCTAATTAATATACCTGATGAATTAGACATGCTGGTAAAAAAAATCCTTAATAGGAGCATTGCTAACAGGGTCTTATTTTGTGTGCTGACATGACACAATTGTATGACCATGATTCTTTTCTATTAGAACAAATTTAATGATTGCATTTATCCTTTTGAAGTTCTCTGTATATTTTAGTCCCAAATTTATGGTAGAAGAAATAGACAAATAGATTCAATTTCACCACCAGCTCTATAGAAGCCCTACTCCCTGATTCACAATCTCTTCAGAATTTCCAAGCAGAAATTATTTTCACTTTGCATTACTGCTTAATGTCAGAGTATCCCTAATGCAGCAGCCAGAACATTATAATGAAAAATTAATTGCATAAATTATTGATTTCTGGATTGTTAAGATATATTTAAAGTTGAAAGTATAGAATCAATACCAATATATTTCTTAAAGCTTGCAACGCCAGACTTCCCCATTAGAGTCGTACTGACAGATTGTTATTAGGCTGTGCAAAGAATAGTTTTATGTCTTTTGTGAGATATCTCAGTTTCAACAAACCCCCTAATCCACTTCGTGGTTTTGATGCCTTGATAGATATATCATACTGAAGTTACTTGGAAAGCTTTCCTTTTGGGAGATCTGCATACATTTAGAAAGGAATTAAACACACACACACACACACACACACACACACACACACACACACACACACACACACACACACACACACACAC